>NC_041385.1:151244759-151307431 GCF_002162155.2 Triticum dicoccoides
ACTTGTGGGAGGCGACCAAGTAGGATTACTCCTACTTGGGGTGCCCCTTGCTGCCCCTCTCCCTCTCTCACCTATATATATGTGAGGAGGGACCGCTAGAACACAACAACATTGATTCCTAGCCGTGTGCAGCGCCCCCCTCCATAGTTTACACCTCTGATCATATTCACGTAGTGCTTAGGCGAAGCCCTGCATGGATCACTTCACCATCACCGTCACCATGCCGTCATGCTGACGGAACTCTCCCTCGACACTTTTCTAGATCAAGAGTTTGAGGGACGTCATCGAGCTGAAAGTGTGCAGAACTCGGAGGTGTCGTATGTTCGGTGCTTGATCGGTCGAAACGGGAAGAAGTTCGACTACATCAACCACGTTGTTAAATGCTTCCTCTTTCGTTCTACGAGGGTACATGGACACACTCTACCCCTCTCGTTGCTATGCATCTCCTAGATAGATCTTGCTTGAGCGTAGGAATTTTTTTTTGAAATTGCATGCTACGTTTCCTAACACCGCCTCTTCGTCCACAATGACCCCGATGCTATGCAAGGTGGCGCAAACCTAGGTAACCGTTGTGTCACCGGCCCGCTCCCACTAGCTCACTCTCATCGTAACCTCTTCATGGTTAGCTGTAGGGATGGATACAGCGATAGGAACGAGCGCACCCTAGAGTTCGAGCCTTTGGGTATTGTTCTTCTGTAGACAGAGCAAATCACATCGCACACAGAGTAAACTAGGAAACCCCTCGGTGATGATTTCACCAATCGCTGACAATTGTATACCAGCAAGCGTTTGCCCACAACACATATGGCTTATTAGCAACAATCGTCTGTGTTATTATCGGTCTTTGCACACATTTCTGATTACGGACCTGTTTGTCGCGTATCACACGCATCTTGTTAAGTTGAACCATTTTTGTTGTCTTGGCTTATCGCAAACAGTTCATCCGAGTGAATTGTATGCCATATATCGCATACACATTGATATGGCTGATCGTTTCTGTTGTGTTGTCTAATCACAAATAGTTCATCCGAGTGAACTGTATGTCATATATCGCACACATCTTCATCTGACTGACCGTTTCTGTTATGTTGACTAATCAGAAACAATTCATTCAAGTGAACTGTATGCCACATATTGCACAGACAACTCTAATCTAAATCGTATTTGATGTCTCCGTCATCGCGAACGGTTCATATCATTTTTTATTGTTTTGTTACAAAACCGTTTGCGATTAATGCATCACACACAGTTTCGTCGAAGGGCCTCTGATTGTAGTGTCGCATTTGGACCATCATGCAGTAGTGATATGTGATACTATGGTGCATATATATTTGCTATTTATGGTTCTCTCTATTTCGTTAGTGTGGCATGTTTAGATACCATACAAACCATACAACATACAAATACAGACACACCGTTGGCATTTGGAACAATGGAAGCAGAAAGAGATAAGTACACATTACCGCCTTGCCATTTGGCTGAGTATAATGTTTAAATCCATGCCACTACATTTAGAACACACCTGGAACCTCTCAAAGTTATTTATTTTGCACTATCTATATCTATACGCAAATATAAAAAGATCCAAAAGGGCATATACAACTAATCTCAGTCATCAAACAAGATCAATCCAATGATCTAAATTGCTCCAATAGTGAGCGCTCAATATCTTTAATGTGTAATTAATATCATACCAAATATCAATATTAGCATTAATCACATAGTTAATGCACAAATAATATCCTATATAATATCTGCATGCATTGAAAATATTGCATAATATCCTCAATATCTATAACAATATAAAAAGATCCAAAGGCACAGATCCAACTAATCCTGACCATCAAACTAGGTCAATCCAACGACCTAGATTGCTCCAATGGTGAGCGCTTAACATGCTTAATGTGTTATCGATATTATGCCAACTATCCATATTAGCACTAATCACATAATTAATGCATAAATAATATCCTACCTAATATCTGCATGTATTTACTCCCTCTGTTTCTAAATATAAGTCTTTTAGGAGATTTCAATATGGACTACATGCGGATGTATATAGACGCCTTTTAGAGTGTAGATTTACTCATTTTGCTCCGTATGTAGTCCATATTGAAACCTCTAGAAAATCTTATATTTGGAAACAGAGGGAGTAATATATTGCATAACTAATGCAAAATTAATATCCAACCTAATATATGCATGCTTTCACTAGTATATCAAAATGAAGGATTGCTTTTGATGATACACCATGAGATCTGTACTACTCTCTACATGAAGATGAAGGATGAGAGCAAGAACGACAAGATCGCCCGACATAGTGCCTGGGAGCAAAGACTGGATGAAGAACACTCCAAGTATGCGGCCAAGGACGCGTACAAAAGCTGCGAGATGTACAGGCGGGTCATTGACATGAGGAAGTGCACTCGTCCTGCCCCACACGAGGGATCAAGCCACGGACCAGTGGTGGCAGCGTCACAAGAAGTGGATGATTAGATGATCATTTCTCCTAGTTTATAATGCATGTAATTATTTATTGAGGTGTGTGCGAATGTTTTTTATAGGAAATTATGTAATTGGATGTTTATTTTGGTTATATATGTTGTTCTTCTGTAGATAGAGCAAATCACATCGTACGCAGAGTAAACTGGGGAACCCGTCGGTGATGATTTCATTAATCGCTGACAATTGTATACCAACAAGCGTTTTCCCACAACACACATGGCTTATTGGCAGCAATCGTCGGTGTTATAATCGGTCTTTGCACACATTTCTGATTACGAACCTGTTTGCCGCGGATCACACACATCTTGTTAAGTTGAACCATTTCTATTGCTTTCACTCATCGCAAACAGTTCATCCGACTGAACTGTATGCCGTCTATCGCACACATCTTTATCTGGCCGACTGTTTCTGTTGTGTTGCCTAATCTAAAATAGTTCATCTGAGTGAACTGTATGACATGTATCACCCACACCTTGATCTGGCTGACCATTTCTATTGTTCTGGTTATCGCAAATAGTTCGTACGGATCAACTTTATGACACATATCGCACGCGCAACTCTAATCTAAATTGTGTTTGATGTCCCCGAGATCGCAAAAGGTCCGTATTATTGGTGACGGTCTTATTACAACACGGTTTGTGATTAATGCCTCGCACACAGTTCAGGAAGGGTCTCTGATTCATCTGTCGTGTTTGGACCATCCTGTGGTAGTGGTGGTCGTATGGTGTGGCAACCGAGGCATCTGATCCACCTAAACAAACTTTATAAAGGGGATGATGCCAAATGAGCAACAGAACATTGCAGAACAAGTCAGTCGTCATCATCTTCACCATAGCCATCTCCATTAACCCTAGCCAACATTTCCCATCTCCATAGCCACAACCTTCACCACCACCATAGTTCTCAGCAATCTAGTCTCATACTTGTAACTGTGTATCACACACGACATCTGTTGTATTCCATATTATCAATCAATCTTCATGATGTGTTCTTTGATGAGTTTTTCATGTGATTTGATCTTCATGTGTGAGTATTTCGGTAAGGTCATGGTTGAGGCAAGGGCCTTGCAACCGATGTATTTATTTGAGGGATAAATGGAAAGTACTTTGAATTAACATCTCATATGTGTAGAATAAAGTTGTTCCACAGTTGTCTCTTGTCTCATTTGCGTTCTTCATCTCTGCAGGTACCCAGGATCAGGGAGAGCGAGTCACGGATAGGCTAAGGGTTGGGAGACCGTGAAGTGTTATTCTGAACACCAATGACAAAAAGGTTTAGTACGGTAATATGGATCCTCTCCTTGGGAATCCAAGAGGTGTAGTTATCAAACGTCGAATGCTTTTGTCTGATTATTGCAATCTTAATTACCCGAGGAACCCAGTGCAACGAATAGGGCCTTCGGTTGGGCAACTAACTCTTCATGCCAGACTTGTGTCGATCAAGACGTAATTTGGACACATCCCCCTTCGATATGTAGCAGGAACATATTGATGGATGACTTCCAGAGCACAAAGTAAGATCATGATGGTCCTAGCACGAATATATGGTTGTAAGCATAAGTCCTCATACCCATGCCTATTTTTATTATAAGTGTTTCCGGTGTCAGCTTGATTTACGATTCGGCCGAAAGCTGGAATTTAATATGATAGCAAAAGCTTGTTTGATACCCTAGCTTAAAGGGCACCTTCCTCTCGTGGATTCGATAACTTAGGGTCACCTCTGGGGAAAAAGGCAAGAATCCTTTCTGCTCCATTGTCAGGTCACCAAAGGAAATAATCAATACACAATCATGAGTGGGGGTGTCCATGACCATGCAGACTAGATGCCTCTACCAAGCCACTCGAACCAAAACTAGACCCCAAAGCAACGAGCGTCCACCGACCCAATAACATCCCATGAGATGTGCTAGATATAATCCGACCCGGCACAAGCCAATAGCCGAGTTAGTCTTTGCGATGGTCACTCCCATAAATGCACAAGGTGGATGTTGGAGTACCCAACATAAGGGGGCATCCTTGCTCATGAGTACCCTTCGTGCTATCTAGTTTTCCCATGCTTCGCGCCGGTGGATGCACATGCAAAAGGCAGGAAAGCATCCACAAATAAATTAAATGAGCAAACCTCGATACCATAGACGTGCACGTCGAGGACAGACATTCCGCCCAACCGTGCGTACCCAGACACCACCAATGCAATAGGTGGCGCAACACAAGACAAGGGCAACGAGCAGCAGACAAGGTGGCCTCGGGCGTCGGGCCATGCATTGTAGACCCCCTCCCTCGAGTAGCGGGCTCTATGGCTTATTTGCCCGTTGGTCTGAAAACATGTTGGATTGTGTGTTGGGAATGGCTGACTCAGACATAAGTCAACCGCAAAGCAAGCTAGTCTACCAAACAAGACTTACCTATCAAACCTGGTTGGGTGTACTCAGCACACCTTCATAAGTTACCGGGTAGGACTTTCCAACTGCATCAGGCTTTCCAACTGCATCAAGGAGTTAGATGATCTATTGTAGAAACCAAAGCCCCCCCCCCCAGGGTAAAGCTAGGGCAGTTCACACCATTTTTGTATCCGATCGAGGTTGCCTGCTCGGTGGAGTCTACATGTTTGTTGTTTTATTAGACGCATGTGTGCCTCCATGTTGCATGGCTGATTCCGATGGTTGATGTCATTTGCCCGAGGTGGGGGGGCCTCTTCAGGATTTCTATATTAACCATGTTGTTGGGTTCCCCTTCTCTGTCCTCTTTGTGGTTGTCTGTCTGTTCAGTGTTGTTTTTGTTTTGTTTTTGGTAATAGCCCCGTCTAAAATCACGGTTATTTTGATGCCATCAAAATGGAGAAAAGCCAGAGCATGAAAAATGAACGTACTACACCCTTATGGAATTATGTTTTACCGTCCTTTTAGCATTACTTGTTGGACACGTCTCAACATCACTTGTTCTTCGAATTGAAGTCAGATTGATTTGGCATCTCTTTTTTATGCTGTCTACCGTGGTAAGCTCTTCTTTGAAATATGTAGTATAATTTCTTGGAATTATTTTCTACTGCCATTTTAGCGTTACATACTGGACACGTCTCAACATCAATGGTCTCCGAGTCGAAATCGGAATCAGACTGATTTGGCATCTCTTGTTAAAGCTGGCTACCATGGGAAGCTCTTCTTTGAAATATTTACTATATAGTTGCCTGGAATTATCTTCTACTGTCATTTTAGCATTACTTACTTATTAGACGTGTCTCAACATCATAGGTCTTCGAGTCGGAATTGGAATTAGATTGATTTGGTATCTCTTGTTAAAGTTGGCTACCATGGGAAGCTCTTCTTTGAAATATTTCATATAGTCGCATGAAATTATATTGTACCGTCTTTTTAGCATTACTTGTTGGACACGTCTTATCATCACTTGTTCTCCGAATCGGAGACCGATTGATTTGTCGAGGCTCTTCTTTGAAATCTTTACTATAGTTGCATGGAATTATGTTCTACTATCATTTTACCATTACTTATTGGACACGTCTAAACATGACTGGTCTCCGAGTCGGACTCGGAATCTGTCCGATTTGGTATCTCTTGTTAAAGTAGGCTATTGTTGGGAGCTCTTCTTTGAAATGCTTCATTTAGTCGCATGAAACTATCTATTACTGTCCTTTTAGCATTACTTGTTTGACATGTCTGAGCATCAGCTGGTCTCCGAATTGGAACCAGATTGATTCAGTATCTCCGCTAAAGCTGGCTACCATGGGAAACTCTTCTTTGATATACTTACTATAGCCGCCTGAAATATTTTGAAAGAGAGATAATCATCTATTTTAAGTTATTCAACTAACCAAATAGCATCGATGGCTAGGACCAAAGCAAATCTTCTACCTCTACAGTTTGGGGTGCTGCAATACCTTAACAACTACTCCATGGTAGTTTTTTTAGCACTCTCTGCAACCTTTTTCCTTCTAACCCAAGGTGGTGATGAAACACCCTACTCTGTCACTAGCTATAGTAAAAAAAAGCTCATTGGGTTTGCCAGAAATGAGATTTCGCACCGTGCTTCGTTTGTTCCTTGTTTCTTTTTTTTTTAGCAAAACTTGCACTCTCGTGTGCTTTGCAAAGCAATGCGACACACCACAGGGCCTTGCGAACTTTGGGCAGCGGAGCTACCAATCTAAGGACCATTCAACACAGGCCCAAGGCCATCAAATTCACACTCACACGTAGTAGCAGCCTTCGCTCTTTCACGTGCCCTAAACCCTGCGTTTAGGCCCAACTCGCCGACGGAGGAGCACCACCACCTTTCAGACGGACGCACGCTCTCCATGGGACACCCCGAAGCAGCGGACTGCACCGCGCGCCCGTCCTCGGATGCCGAATGGGAAGTGCAACTGAAATTCGCAATTCATTTCGCAAAATACTCAGCGCACAGCCAGCCCGCCGCCTGGTTACGGACAGATTGGAAGAATTAATTGCTTCCAACCCGATCCCGACGGCGGAGGCCGGCGCACCCCCAGAAACCCCTGTCCATCTCGCCCTCCGTCGCTATAAATCCTTGTCCCGTCGCAATCCCTCTCCACACCTACTCCTCACTCCTCCTAGTCAAATCTTTCTACTCGGCTGCGCTAACCTAGGGTTTAGTCCGCCTGCCAGCAGCTAGCGATGGAGGGGGAGAGCCACGCCGCCACCAACGCCTTCAACGGCGCCCTGACCCGCCGCTCGGGGGAGGACGTCATCGTCCTGTCCTCGGCGACGGCGAGGCCGCCACGGTCGGTGGAGGCGGTGGTGCTGGTGGACGCGGAGGGGGAGGGGCAGGGGCAGGGGCCGCACATGGAGACGGAGGCGCCGCCGGAGAGGCTCTACTTCAAGACAAGACTCTGCGACAAGTACGAGGCCACCGGCCGATGCATGTACGAGGACGCTTGCACCTTCGCGCACGGCCGCGCCGAGCTTCGCCCGCCGGTCCCCTCTGTCGGCGGCTTCACCGTCGCCGGCGGCGGCAGGGTTGTCAACGGCGGCGGCAAGGTGTGCTTCAACTTCAGGGACACGGGCACCTGCCATTTCGCGGACAGGTGCGCCTTCCCCCACGCTGCGCCATCAGGTACGCCCGCTCCCTAAGCTACCCACCTAGATCGCGCACGTGTGCATGGCTGATGGGGTCCGGATCTCACGAAACATGCCCTCGATTTTCTTGTCCAGGTCACGCGATTCGCCTCACCGGGGACCAGAAGGTGCTGACATCCCCGGGGGCGCGCTACGCCGCCCCGGGCACCGCCAGGGCGTACCCGTACCCGCCGGTGATTCCCCCGGCCGCGCGTGATCGTCTTGCCCAGATGACCGAGGAGAACGGGGGCAAAAAGCCCAACAGGCTGATGCTCATGAGCAACCGGAAGATCAGCGGGATCTACGGCGACTTGCTGCCGGAGCAGGAGAAGGAGTGAGAGTGAGACCGATCGATCAGCCGTCCACCCACCATGGTCGCGTACCCAGTAGTAGATGATTGACATTGCTGATACATAGCAACAAAACAAAAAAGGGACGGGTTGATCTTGTCTGAAAGTGAATAACTTTACCATGGTGGTATTTATCTGTGTTGTATAATTCCAACTGTTGTACTGCATGCAAATCCTATGTACTGTAATTCGTATGAATAAACCAGCGTCGTTGTTTGTTTACCTATCCCATATTATATCATCATCTTTTTTTTATCACTGTTGTTGCCATTTGTCTGTGTTCTCGGTGGGCTTTCACGGCCCATTGGGCCCCCGTTTCTCTCTCAATGGCTTACAGTACTACAGTGAGACGGGACTGAGACGAGAGATATGCGGATCTGTTCATCTGCAGGGGGCTGACGGGGAAGAAGAGGCATGGGATCTGGATCAGGAGCCGTGCTGGTGCTTGTGGCAGCATGTCTAGCGATTGCCCCGCCCTGCGCTCTGGCTTCTTCTCGCAAGTAAGCTCCTCTTCCTCTTCATCCATCTGATGTGCCTGTGAGGATCTCTGGTTGGATTTGGGTAACCAGGCCCCAGAATGCCAGGATGTGTTTCTATTTCGGGATGAACCGTGTCTGCCCGCTTTGATTCAGTTTCTAGGATTGGATCTTTGTTGAGTTATGCTTTGATTTGTTCAGTAGTTGATGTGGGTAGCTTAGTTTCTGCAATAGTAAATGCAGGGTCAACAACCCATGAAGTCTTGATCTCAGTCTTGCGTCAGCAGTAGCAGTGACTGGTTGTGTTAACGGGTGAGATGGTCAACTGACATTAGGCTGGTTGTTGGCCTGAAACTTGAGCGAAAGATGATAATGCAGTTTACATCATAGTAGAGTGCCAGTTTAACATCAGGTACAGAAAAGGGCAAGTCAATTATAATGAGAAAGTATTACAAACTTTTCTCGGACACAGCGGTCGAACACTGGTGATGGGCTGGCTGTGCACCC
Organism: Triticum dicoccoides; assembly: GCF_002162155.2. NCBI lineage: Eukaryota > Viridiplantae > Streptophyta > Magnoliopsida > Poales > Poaceae > Triticum > Triticum dicoccoides. The sequence continues at coordinate 151,253,684 of NC_041385.1, forward strand.
ACGCACGTGTGCCTCTATCGAACTGACACCAGGTTACTTGTTGGCTTGAAGCTTGAGTGAAATACTTTGATGATCACACAGTTTACGTTGTCAATTTAGTCTTGTCAATTGCCACTGAAGTAGAATGCAAATTTAGCATCAGCTACAGAAAGAGCTAAGTCAATTATAGTGAGAAAGTAAATTACCTTTTTTCCTCGAAGGCGCGCCAAATGTTTGTGCCTTTTTAAATTAGAAATAACCATGAGGCGCACCCTACGGAGCACAGGGCTCGAACGCGGGTAATAGGCTGAGCGTGCACCCGCACACCTGCTTCTAGCCAACTGGTCGACGCCCAGTTCCCGAAAGTAAATTACAATTATATGATGTTCCCTTCATGGAAGATATTAATGCGCAATCCAATTATTACCCTTTTCAGGTTTGGTCTGGATATTGCGCAACCAAATTGCTGAACTCCACAAAAGGTTCATTTACTCCAAGCTCACATGTTGATTTTGACACTTCAAAATCAAAGTGACTCTCGTGGCACTCCTTTGATTTTCCTCTGTACTATCAGTTAAGCGTTTGTTACCATGAATTTGTTGTGCATTTTCTATAATAATAAAATTGTGTGTCGCATGAAAGATCTTCTGTACTTATAGTTGCGTATGTACTCAGATGCTCATTTCTTTTTATGTGGACAAATCCCAAGTTTCTTACCTTAATTTAGGGTCTTCTTGTATGAAGGTTTTCTCTCTCACATGGAGTGTGACCACTCAGTCCTTGCATTCAGGTTATTTATAAAAAAGGGCTTGCATCATGTTATTGAAGGTCATGTTTTCATTCTTTCAGCCACGTGGTAAGATAGGGTCATACCATAACAATATTGATGCAGGCCTCCTATTTCGCCTGGCTGATAGCAAGGTGAGCATACATACTGCTTTCATGATATTTTCCAGAATAATATTGATGCAGGCCTCCTATTTCGCCTGGCTGATAGCAAGGTGAGCATACATACTGCTTTCATGACTGGCTCTTTTCTAACCATGCAGAAAATGTAGACAGAGAAAAATAAAATTAAACAGACCTTGAATCCCTCTATTTAACAATCTTCTACCATATCATCTGTAAGTTAATGCTTAGATGTGTGTTACCTGTGTGAATAAACAGATATGTAACTAAATGAGGTCAGAGTTATTGTTTTTCTTGATATTGCAATCTGTGAAGAAAGTGCACATTCTTTTTGATATATAGTAGTAGATGTTAAAATTTTATAAATTGAGGTATATCAAATTAGGTTCTACTACTACTAAGCCCTGGACTGTTCTACTTCTAAAAATTGATGTTTTGTACTCCTTTTGAAGGACATAGTTGTTTCGGAGATTGAAGATAGGATATCATTATGGAGTTTTATTCCAAAAGGTATCGTTTGTTCCTTGCAATTACTCTTTTGTAATTCCGTGTAACCTTGCTTGCTAGATGTCTGGCTGTTGACACATTCTTAGTGGTCTCAGAGCATGGGGAGAGCATGCAGATTTTGAAGTATGGAGCAAACAAAAGTGACCCTAAAAATGAAGAAACTCAATTGAGCAGTGGTGCCAATAGGCTTGTGACCATTTTGATGTACCTTTCTGATATCAAGCAAGGTGGTGAAACTGTTTTCCCGAGATCCGAGGTAATGACATTATCACAGTCTTACTTGTGAGAAGAAGTCCTTATCATTTTCAAACAAAAGAAGTGCTTATCAAAATGACTAGTCACACTGACATTTGTATGTACTTTCCTTGACTGAAAAGTGAAAAGGAGATAATAATCTGTATATAATATATGTGCGCTGCTGAAGGATACTCAAGCCAAGGAAGGGACACCTTCCGATTGTGCTGGTTACGCAGTTAAACCTGTCAAGGGCAACGCGATTCTGCTGTTCAATTCAAGGCCTGACGGAATCGCCGACAAGGACAGCCAGTATGAGGCCTGTTCTGTCCTTGAAGGGGAGAAATGGCTCGCCATAAAACATATGCATGCCAGCAAGATTGATAAATCAAAACCTTCGCCGGCATCCGAGGATGATGGTTGCACCATGAAGATGGTAACTGTGTCAGTTGGGCCGCTGCCGGCGAATGCAACAAGAATCCAGTGTTTATGATTGGAAGTCCAGACTACTATGGCACTGGCAGGAAGAGCTGCCATGCGTGCTAGATGTTTTTTTTTGTTTTCGTGCATTGCCCTTAGGGATGTCTCTTGGCATTTTCGTTGTTTAATACAGGCATTGGTGTTGTAAGTGGAGAATGATTCAGCAAATTGTGCACTTCCCACAGATAACCTTTACTGTTGTCAGGAAATGTAGTACATAGGTATTGGATTGGCTGCTCTTATAAAGTTATGGAAATTAATTCTGACCTCATTTTGTTCTGTCAGACAATGCCTGCATGCATAATCGCACTTGTCTGCATCTTTGCATTCCAGCAACTTTCTGGGTACATAGATAATTTTGGGCCTAACATGTTTTTGACTTGAACATTTCTAACGTGTGTGGGCTCTTATATGATCATATATATCGTAAGAATACTCGTCTAACATTATAGGGCAAATAACACTTAAAAGTAGCTGGTTTTTCCCCTGCATATACAAGCTATCGGTTTTATTTAGTTTTGCAATGGTGAACTTTGGCTCTTGCGTAGCATAGAACAGTTGGCTGTTGGAAGTATGGTTGCAGGAATCATCATGCTACACAGCAAAGTCTATTGATATAAACTGGAGTACAGTCTACTACTGTATTTGCTACCTACTTTTTCAGGTAATATATAATAAATTTTGTTATTGGATGATAATGTCATTGTAGTATAGTGGTAAGTATTCCTGCCTGTCACGCGGGTGACCCGGGTTCGATCCCCTTCTTTGTATTCCTTTGGTCATGATGAAGAGTTGAACCTTCTAAAGCTGGCATCGTTTACAAGATTTATTTTCTGACCCCCTTCTTTGTATTCCTTTGGTCACTGACCCACTGACCGCTGAAATTACTTCCATGGATTATTATCTGACCCCCTTCTTTGTATTCCTTTGGTCATGAAGTGTTGAACCTTCTTTTTTTTTTCTTTGAGGGGAAAACTATTGAACCTGCTAAAGCTGGCATCGTTTACAAGATGCCCCACGACTCTCGAGTAAATGAATCCATCGCTGGGAGAGTCAGCCCCCAGCGGATACGCCTGTAAATTTTTAGGTGTATAACAACTACTTATTCAAGCAAGTTCAATGGAATCGTTACAATACCATATGGTTGAAAGAACCACACATGCCTGCCAAAGCCTATACTATCGGCCTCAAAGTTTCTAGACCTTCTCTCGTGTATAAATTTACACTCCAAAAACTCTCCAGAAGTAGCTCGAATTTCTTGAATAATAGCTGCATGTTTCCCACCTTGGTTTGCTTCAATCTCCTTGACCAGCGTGGCGCTGTGCGAAGAAATAATCACCTGAGTGATATTCAAATCAGGTGCTAATGCTAGAGGCTCGCAGCAAGCCATTCTAAAGTTGATACATCTATCACCCATAAAAGTAATTGATGAAGAGCCCAAGTAGTTACCGAGATGATCCTGAAAAATCGCAGTCGCTGCTCCTCTATCTCCATATCTCCCCACCGCTATGTTTGCATTAGCTTTCATTGTTTCAACTGGTGGTCTAATCCACAGTTCTCGTAGCTCGAGCTGGCCATGGATGGACTTGTTGCTTGTAGGAGTGTTTATAAACGTATGAGTGGACCTTGGTGATTGAAATTCCTACTCATATATAGCTTTCCTACATGCATACCACACTGCCCATAAGGTTACTATCATCTCTTTGAAATCCTCCCACTGCAACGAATCATGCATAGTGGCTAGCCATAGTTTTGCATTTTAATCCTTGTCATTATCATATATTCCACCATATCATCCTTGCTAGGGCCCAAACTGACCTGAACATAGAACATTCGACTAGCGCATGCTTCCATGAATTACACATGCCAGATAAAGGACAATACGGAGTGTCAGCTATGCTCCTGTGATTCAAAACATCCAAGGTATGAATTAGTGTCGTGCTAGACGCCACAAGAACACTTTATGTTTTGCAGGAACCGAGGCTCCCACATATCAGACCATTCTTTCAAAGCTGACACATGGTGTGAAGAACCCCCACTGCCTTCTAGCCAACCATATCTTGAGATTTTCATATTTATCAACATAAGCGGAACGAACTGGAAAACATCCATTTTTCTCAAAAGCCCACGGCCAAAATCCATCGGTAAAAGAATGTATTTCTCACCCGTTCTTCCCTCCATGTGGCCATAATCTCATCAATGAGGTCCAAACAATAAAGTCATTATTATTGGGTGCTGGTATAGGCCTCATAGAATTTTTCCCTTGGTAACAAGTTATGATTCCAAATTTCTGTGCTGGTTCCATCACCAATCGTCCTAATAAGGCCTTGGACTATAACATCCCTTCCTTCAATAATTGATCTCCAAATCTATGAAGGATGAGAGCCCAAAGTTACATTTAAAATAGAGGTGTCGGGAAAATAAACTGATTTGAGAATTCGTGCACTCAAAGAATTAGGTTCTTGTAGTATCCTCCATGCTTTCGTGGCCAGGAAGGCCAAACTAAAAGTCTCTAGATCTCTAAAGCCCATGTCACCCGAATATTTAGGTCTCATCATAATATCCCATGAGACGCAAGCTACCTTCCTTCTTTCATTCTTTACTCCCCACCAGAATTTCCTGATTAGCGAATTTAAGCGTTCACATAGCCCACACGGGAGTTTGAAATATCCCACAAAATATATTGGAATAGCATGCACGACTGATTTAATCAATACTTCCTCCCCCTCCCATAGACAAAAGCTTCTCAAGACATTCCTGAATTTTATTCCACACTCTATCTTTTAAGTATTTGAATGTGATCTTCCAACATCAGAAGGCATTCACAAGTATTTTTCATTCAAAGATACATTATGCACATTAAGACAAAGTTTTAGCACCTCTCTAGTACTCTATAGACAACCTTTACCCAAAAAAGATTTTTTAGCTGTTACCGAAAAAAGACGACTTGTCCCATTTAGTTCGCGATCACCTGAAGAGAGGTAGTAGTGGGCCGGCCCATTTAGTTCTCCGCTGCATTCAGTCGTTCGTCCTTCTTCTTTTTTCTTTTTTTATAACTTCTATTTATATTTTTGAACTGAAAAATATCATACTTAGGTCAAAACATTTAAAACTGGGAATTTAGAAAATCCTAATACTTCCGTGTGGGATGTTCCTAGGGTGGGGGAGACTAGTATAGGATCTCATCAATGAGGTCATTTAAAAAAAACATGTTCAAACATTCTTAAAAAATTGTAGACACACATCAATGTTTGATCTTTGATGTACAATCTCGAAAAAATTCAGCTCTTAATTCGACTTACACTAAAAGAAAAAAAATCGGATGTGAATATTGTCAAAATACTATTCACCCAAAGTTGTCACTATTAACATTTGAATTTGCATATTTTTTAATCTCTAACTGTACATAGAGTTTTGAGCTGATTATTTTTCTAAATTGTAGACACACCCTGCATGTATGTTGTCAAATAATTTCTGAATTTTTCGGAATGTCTAAATATGATTTTTTTGTGGTTGATCTCATTGATCTCACCTTACCTATACTAGTCGCCCCCTTCATAGAGTTGAGTGTATGTGCATGTACGTGGCATCTGCGTTTTTGTTGTGTTAAAAAAGTGCATTTCTTCTAATTTTTCGTAATTCATTTGTAGTCCTCCAATAAACAAAAGTATCTTTTTCCGATTGCATGTATCTTCCCTCTTGAAAAAAGGTCTCTCTCTCTCTCTATTGCTTGTATCTCTTCCTTTCCTTGCATAATTGATTTACTTGCAACTAACCAATGAATTAATTAATGGTAATTTCATTTAAATTATCTATAATTTCTGGCTTGGTCACCGTGCCAAAAAATACACCTTATAGCCTTATGATACGTCTCCAACGTATCTATAATTTTTTATTGTTCCATGCCATGATATTATCTATCTTGGATGATGTTTTATATGCATTAATATGCTATTTTATATCATTTTTTTGGGACTAACCTATTAACCTAGTGCCCAGTGCTGCTTTTTCCTTGATTTTGTCTTCTATAGAAAATCAATACCAAACGGAGTCCAAACGGAACGGAACTTTTTGAGAATTTTTCTTGGACCAGAAGACAACCACGAAACTTCGGGACAGAAGACCCAGGAGGGAGCCACAAGCCCTCAGGGCACGCCCTAGGGGGGGGCGCCCCCTAGGCTTCAAAAAATTTCAAAAAATTTCCTACGATCACGCAAGATCTATCTAGGAGATGCATATCAACGAGAGGGGGAGAGTGTGCCCACGTACCCTCATAGACCGAAAGTGGAAGCGTTAGGTTAATGCGGTTGATGTAGTCGAACGTCTTCATGATCCAACCGATCTAGTACCGAACGTACGACACCTCCAAGTTCAGCACACGTTCAGCTCGATGACGTCCCTCGAACTCTTGATCCAGTAGAGGGTCGAGGGAGAGTTTCGTCAGCACGACGGCGTGATTACGGTGTTGGTGATGTGATCCGTGCAGGGCTTCGCCTAAGCACGGCGATGATACTATCGGAGGAGTAAACGGTAGAGGGGGGCACTGCACACGACTAAGACAATGTTCTGCCTTTGGGGTGCCCCCCTGCCCCTGTATATAAAGGAGGAGGGAGGAGGCCTAAGGCCAGGAGGGGCGCGCCATGGAGGGAGTCCTACAAGGACTCCACTCCTAGTAGGATTCGCCCCCCACCTTTTTCCTTTTTTTCCGGAGTAGCAAAGGTGAAAGAGAGAGGGAGTAGGAGAAGGAAAGCAGGGCACCGCCCCCACCCTTTGTCCAATTCGGATTGGCAAGGGGGGGCGCGCGCCACCTCCTATGGCCGGCCCTCTCTCCTCCACTAAGGCCCATCACTACAAAAAAAGTACACTTCCGTGATGATACATGTTTGTCACAGTAGGTCACGTTTTCTGTCATGCATGTACATCCATGACGATTTTATGACAGAATCAAGATAGTCATACCTGTGTTGTCGTATAAGTGTTCCATGACATTACAAAAATTATCATCACGGAAGTGTCCACTTCCATGACGATAAATCGCGCATCATAGAAGTGCTTTCGTCAAGGGTGACCGACACGTGGCATCCACCGTAACGGAACGCCGTTAAGCTATCATGTCTGGTTTTGGATCTGATAACCCATTAACAGCCGCGACCAATGGGGATTTTCCATGTGTAAAATCATCATTGGCTGGAGGAAACACGTGTCGGCTCACCGTTGGGACAGATGTCCCACTCATTGGTTCGAAGGCGCCTATGATACGTCGACACGTGGCACGACCCAACAGAGGCCCATTCCTATGAAAAGGCTGGCCCGTTTGACTTGGTCAAAAGGTGGCGGGCCGGCCCATGGAAAGCCTGTTAATGGCCTGTTTGCATATATCCCATTTACAGCCCGCTAACTCAGGGCCCGTTACGACCTATCCGAATTAGGCCCAGTAGCGTCATCTGGGCCGTCCAATATGATTCCAGCCTGTTTTAACTTCTGGCCCATGTATGGCCCATGACGTCTTTGGCCCATATGAGACCCTTTGTAACTCTTGTCCCATTAACGGCCCCTGGTGAAACTGGCCTGTAATGAACTGTGTATCACTTTATACCCATTAACGGCCCGTTATTCTATTGGGCCGTTTCCAGCCCATGTTATCTTTCGGCCTTCTCAGGGCCCATTTATTCTTGGGCTCATTTCCAGCATTCGTTTACTTACGGCCTGTTACTGTCATTTTTTGCTTGTGGACCAAATTCAGCCCGAGGTTACAGTCAGCCCGTTTGTGGCCCATCAATACGTTGGGCCGGTTTCATAGCATCATCAAATACGGATGATTGACGATGGCCCGTTATGGTCGCCCCATGAATGGACGATTCCAACTCTAGCCCGTTTACGGACATAATGCAGTCTGTTATTGGCCCATGTTTGGCCAACCGATCATACGACCCGTAGAAGGCCCATTGATGATACGGCCCATAGAAGGCCCATTGTGTCTATGACCCGTATAAGGCCCATTGTTTCTACGACCCGTAGAAGGCCCATTGTTTGTATGGCCCGTAGGAGGGAAATGGTAACTACAGTAAATATGTAGCCCATGGTTATTGTGGCCTAGTTTTAAAAAATAGGTTATTGCGGCCAGTAGCAAACTGCGGAAAAAGAACTGCACTGACTACAAGCAAAGAAATAAACAAGACAATAAGGAAATAAATAATCAAGCAACTTACGCTAGGCTATCATGACTATTACACAAATTACATCCACTGGGCATCAAAGTTCGCCACTAGTGCAAATATAGGGAACACGACAGCATATAAACGCCACAGCAAAACAAGTCCAGAACTAAAACCACTTCAGAAGAGCTCAAGAAACAATATCCTGGGTACCCATAATACTGGCAAGATGCTTAGCAAGCTTATTAACTTTCTCTTGTTTGGCGCTTAAATCCTCCAGCACTTGTTGTTGCACCAGAAAGTATGCATCTGAATTCTGCAGGGACTTCCTCAGTCCTTCGGCTTCCTGTCGCATAACATCTGATCGATGTCTTTCAACTTGAAGTTGAGACCCAAGAAGCCGAACTGATTCAGGCAACGAGTTTGAAGAGCTGGTGCCAGCAGTAGTAGCCAGTAACTCGAACACTACATCAAGACAGGACTTTGGGGTTGTCTCAGTGTCTTCAATATAGTTTTTATCAGCTTTCTTGGAGACCAACAAGGATGTCTCACTATCTTGAACCTTGTCTGCATTACTTCCTTTACCATTGCATAACGGGGTACTCTTCTCCAATATTTTATCCGCGTTCTAAAAGAGAAACAAACAAACACATCACAGGTTTACAATGTAGTATATGAAACTCATTTTGGTAAACCAGTTCAGTAGTAAGGTGGACAAGATAACATCATGAAACAAACATATATCTATGTAGTATGGTCACGGTATGGTCTATATCATTCTAGTTTATGTTGCCAAATCAAGATAGATACAGTTCGAATAATATCTATTTAAGACAAAGCATCATAGACAGAATAAGTGTAGGAAACTACACAGCAATAACAACACTTGTAATGTGCATGGCTTGAGAACATAACTGTTTATTCAATTGAAACTGAAATCAACATAGAGCAAGTTACAACAGCAAACACAATAAAGAAACAGGTTTAAAACATACCTATTGCACCATTGGAGTTTCAATTGCATCCTTCAAATTTGAAATTAGTTGGTATGAGTAAATACAGTGATGTAAGACAAAGTAGTACGAACCATAGCTACGGAACCTGACCTGAGAACAATTCTTCTTCTGCTTTAAGTGTTGACTTGGGGTTTGGAGTGGTGGTCCTCGTGCTTTGGGCACTGCAGTTGCCTTACTAGCTGCTCGTGTTTGGGTGCTCTGTGGTGGAGACGGTGCTGTGTCAACGGGAACTGGGTTACTATCTGCTGGGGTTGGGGTTAGAAGGGGTGTAGCTGGTTCTCTGTCCAACTGGGTAGGGGTACAATCTGCGTGAGTCTGGGTTATGTGTGGTGGGACTGGTTATTGGGAAAGTACAACCGTGGTTCTATCTGCATCGACGGGTAGCACGATCTTTTCTGAAGACCGTGTTTTTACTCCCACAGATACTGCCATCACCCCCTCCAATTGAAATGGCTGATAAACAAGAAAAGTAATTGAATGTACAGACATTGTAAGATAGACAGGTGCAATGGATAGTAGGGAAGAAAACAGGGCATGAAATAATTCACATTTATGTTCTCTAACCAAACAGAATAGCAGGACATAATTTCACATATATGATGGCTAATTAAACAGGATATCATGACACAATTTCAAATGTATGATGGCTAACTAAACAGGATAGAATGACATACTTGAAAATATGATGACTATGTAAACAGGATGACATGATATAACTATACGATGTGTTTGTTAGTGGTTGGCATGCCACAAAATCACAAACATGCCGTTGATGGAAACATGATGGCATGATATAACTCACGGATAGAATGACATAATTTAAAATATGATGACTATGTAAACAGGATGAGATGACATAACTATATTATGTCTTTACAAAATGGGTTGGCATGCCATAATTCAGATACATGTTGTCTATGTAAACATGATGGCATGATACACCCACCGTAACCAGGAATACCCCGATATTTTCCTCGCCCTCGCTTCGACCACGGTTTTTCTGTCATGGATGACCTAAAGAATGTCATGCAGCTGCATCTCCAGCCCACCTAGGACGAAAATCCCATTTTCTGTCATGATTTTTTGTCATAGAGGTAGGAGCCCAGCACATCTATGATGATACCGGGTTTTGTCACAATTATCGTCATAGAAGTGTCATAAGTATGACAGGAAAAAAATTCGTTCGGCCCAAAATGTCACAGATGTGTCTTTTTTTGTAGTGTAACCCAGAGAAGGTCAAGGCGGTAGAAGACATGACCCCCCCAAACCCTGAAGGAGATGCAGAAGTTGGCTGGCTGCATAACCTCACTTGGATGCTTCATTTCCAAGCTGGGGGGAGCGCGCCCTCCCTTTTTACAAGCTGATGAAAAGGAAGGAGCCATTCGAGTGGACCCCCGAGGTAGACGCGGCCTTCCAGGACCTCAAGAGATATTTGACCAGTCCGCCGGTGATGGTGGCACCGCGCCCTCTCAAGCCCTTGGTGCTCTATCTGGCAGCAACTCCGCACTCAGCAAGTGCTACCCTGGTGGCGCTAAGGAAGGAGCACCCGGTCAAGAAGCCACAACAGGATGCACGGCCAGCAAGCAAAGTGCAACACACCCTGGGGAAGGCATCTAAAGTCTCGGCTAGCGTAGCGATCAACATTCCTCCTGAGGCCACGATTGACCTCGTGGCTATCGAGGCTACAGAGCACGGGCCTCATGAGGCCAAAGGGGACCTGTGCTCTCATGAAGAGCAAGATTCTGCTGATGCCTCCCCCCTCGTCGAGCACCCCGTCTACTTTGTCAGCACAGTATTGATGGAGGCCTGGGCACACTACCCCATGCCACAGAAGCTCTTGCTCGCACTCCTAGTCGCCTCCAAGAAGCTGTGCCACTACTTTCAAGGCCACCCCATCAAAGTTGTCTCAGCATACCCGCTAGAGAGGGTGCTCCGGAGCCCGAATGCAACCGGGCGAGTTGCTGAATGGAACATTTAGCTTCAAGCATTTGATCTCGAGTTTAGTACCACCAGGGTCATCAAAGGCGCGGCCCTCGCTGACTTCATGGACCAACACTCCAGACCATGGAGAAGGCGAGGACTGCTCCCTTCTGCCAGGAGATGAAGAGCTAGATGGATGGGTCATGTACTTCGACGGGGCATTTGCTCGGTAAGGCGCAGGGGCGGGGGCCATCCTCATCTCGCCCACCAAGGACAAGCTTTGCTATGCAGTACAACTCTGCTTTCAGCAGGGCCAGAAGGTCACAACATCGCAAAATTCGAAGGCTTGCTCGCCGAGCTCAGGGCCGCGGCCGCGCTAGGGGTAAAGCGCCTCACCATCAAAGGCGATTCTCAACTTCTCGTCAATTTCTCCAACAAGGAGTACACGCCTAAGGACGAACACATGGAGGCGTACCTGGAGGAGGTGTGCGAGATGGAGAAGCAATTCATGGGCGTGGAGCTGCAGCATGTGCCATGCGGGACGAACAAGGAAGCAGACGACATCGCCAAAAGAGCCTCACGCAGGCTCCCTTAGGAGCCAGGGGTGTTTTAGGAACGGCTCTTCAAGCCATCTGCGGTTCCGCACATCACGACTCCAGCACCACCTCAGGAGGACCTGCCACAGGCACCAGAGACGGGAGCTCCAGCCTATGGTCATCCCTCAGGAGCCCGCTTGCTGCTCGCGCTTGATACTGAGGAGGGGTGCTGAACAGAGGAGTTCAAGGCATACTTGCTTCAGGGGACTCTACCAGAGAAGGAGGAGGACGCCAAGCGCGTGGCCCACCAGGCCACCATGTACTGCATCAAGGATGGTGAGTTATACTGCAGGAGGCCCAATGATGTTTCGTTGCCATGCATCTCTAGGGAGAAGGGGCTCAAGCTGCTGGCGGACATCCATGGTGGGGATTGTGGGCATCACTCCTCATCTCCCACCCTGGCGGGCAAGGTGTTCTACAGCGGCTTCTACTGGCCCACCATGCTCAATGACGCTACTGAGCTGGTACGCTCCTGTGAAGCATGCTAGTTCCACGCCAAGAAGATCCATCAGCCTGCACAGGGCCTCCAGACAATCCCTCTCACGTGGCCATTTGCGGTCTGGGGGCTGGACATCTTGGGGCCATTCCCTCGGGCGCCAGGGGGCTACCGATACCTCTACATCGCCATCGACAAGTTCACCAAGTGGGCGGAGGTAGAACCGTGTGCACCATCCCAGCAGGATCAGCCATCAAGTTCATCAAGGGAATCGTAAGCCGATTTTGGGTCCCCAATCGCATCATCACCGACAATGGCTTGCAGTTCACTAGCAATCTTTTCAAAACATACTGTGCTAACCTTGGAACACAAATCTGCTACGCATCAGTGGCACACCCACGGAGCAATGGACAGGCTGAGAGAGCCAATGCAGAGGTCCTGAGGGGCCTCAAGACCTGCACCTTCAAGATGAAACTCGACGCCTATGGCAGGGGCTGGCTCGATGAGCTGCAGTCTGTGCTGTGGTCCATCCGCACCACTTCAAACAAGCCAACAGGAGAAATGCCCTGCTTCCTCGTCTACGGAGCTGAAGCGGTTCTCTCTCACGAGGTCAAGCATCGCTCCACCCGGGTCCTGGCGTTTGACGAAACGCAGTAGGACGCCACGCGGAGGATGGATCTCGTGCTGGGGGAGGAACGCCGCCATCAAGCCTCGCTCCGGGCAGCGAGGTACCAGCAGGCGCTGCGGTGGTACCACTGCCGCATCGTTCGCTCTAGGACGTTAGAGGTGGCCGATCTCGTCCTGAGGCGGGTGCTCTCCAGGGAGGGGCTGCACAAGCTCTCTCCCATGTGGGAGGGCCCGTTTAGGGTTGCCAGTGTCTCTAGGCCTGGCGCCGCGCACCTGGAGACACAGGACGGGATCCCCATCCAGAATGCCTGGAACATCCAGCACCTCCGGAAGTTCTACCCCTGAAGAAAGGCTCCGGCCTGTGAAGGTCTCTGCTCGTGACACTCTCACGTAATAATGAGTGGGGCTGTACATGCCCCGGAGTCTCCTGAGAGTCGCCCTGTGGCCTCACGGGGGGCTCCCTCCCACGTCCTAGTGGCAGCACTTAGCTCTGTGCTGGTGAGATGACTAGATTAGGTGCCGCACGCGGCTGTTCATTTGCTTTCTGAAGTTGATTGCGGTTTTCTTAGTAAGTTTTTCAATGGATTTGGTATTCTTGAGCGATGGCTCCTCAAGTCCGTTTTCTCCTAAGCTGCTTTGGTTTAAGGACGTGAGGGAGGTGGCAGTCACCCGCCACTTCTCCTCGCGCGTGGGGCTAGGTAGGTGTGTGCGCCCAGGGCCTGCCTCTACGCGCGTGCACCGTGCCGAACCCTGTTATTTCGGCTTTATCCTCGCGAGGAGCCCTCGATCGAGTCCGCTGGCGCCAGCACCCCTCATGTCTGTGCCCCCCGGGCAGCACGATGCAGTGCATCAGGCCTCTAACCTATGGCAGGGGGCTCGCGTAAGGGGGAGCAAGTCGCTCAACAAATTTTCTATTCTTTCAAGGGGCATCTCTACACTGCCGCGGCTCCTGAGGGCACAAGGTGTATCTCTTGAGGGACAGGGTGTACGCCCTGGGGGGGGGGCTGTGAAGTACCTAAGGACAGGTTCTCATGAGGCGGAGGACGACTGCACATATCAAGCTAAGCCTTCCTACCTTAGCCCACTCAAATTACAAACACTGCAACACAGCACCAAGGACGGCAATCATAACATAAAAGGCATAACAACAGCAGTTCATTCCACGCCCTCGTAGGGTACATTCTTTTTTTTGGTTTGCAGGAGAAAGGAAAAGCTAAACAAAGAGGGCCTGAAGGCGTGCAGGCTTGGCACCAGCCCGCATTCTCAAGCAATGCCTCAAGGTAGCCCGGCGCTCCACCAGTTCTCCCACAGGAGATCTAGGGCTACTGGCCTTGAGTCCAAGTACGTCGGCCCTCAGCTTCAGGCTGGGCTCCTCTCCGGCTTCACTGGAGCGCTGCGACGGGACGAGCCACTGGCGTCCTCGACACGAGCACGACGATGTGGAGGCCGGTTGTAGCCACCACTGCTCGAGCTCTCGTCCGAGGAGGAGCTGCTGCCACGAGAGGAGGAGCGTGCGACACCAAGGCCAAGTTCGCCGTCACCACCGTCGTCGTCGCTGTTGTCCTCCGGGCAGCACCCCATGTAGCGGACGTCCCCCCTGAATACCCTCACATAGAGGGTCGCCAGGCCGTCGTACTTGAAGTGGAGGGTGCACCTTCCGCTCAGGCCACGCGCGCAGGCGAAAGTCTGCCAGCCACGGGTCAGCACCATGCTGCCAGAGGTGAAAACCTCGGTGCTGACCCACGAGGCTCTGCTGCAGCACCCATCAGCCTGCAGCCAGAGGCTAGCAAACCCCAAAGAAGGAAGCTCACCGGAGAAGAAGCAAGGGAGCCGGAGCGAGGTGCCAGCTGGGCTCTCCGGCCACACCACAAACTCGGGGAGCACCTCCAGCGAAGAAAAGCGCGGCCGAGGCGGGCGCACGATCACGGCATGCCTTCCTTCGTCATGGGGCTACTCTGGGGCCGGTAGCCCCCACCGCGGGAAGAGGTGCCATCACGGGCGCCCAGCGCAACGGTGCCTTTGGGGGATGCACTCCCGCGCCCCCTGGGCGCTGCCGGAGGGACCACAGGGTGCTTGCAGGGACGGCCACGGCCCCTCTTGTAAGGAGGGGAGGCTGGCCCCTCCTTAGGGGCCTTCCCTTTCTTGGCTGCTGAGAACCTCATCGGCGACGCCATGGGAGCAAGACGGAGAGGAAAGAAGCAAGCGGGAGCAAGACGAAGGGAAGATGGACAGGGGGCTCCGCCCCTCCCTCACATTTATAGCCAAGGAAGGCCGACCACTGGCCTCCATGACCTCGCGCCATCATGACCCTCTGCATGCAACATCGACTAGTCAAGTCGAACAGTTGTCGAGGCAGCATGGGGAAGCGGAGTCGCCCACGTCCAATCGGTCGCCACGCATCATCAAGGCCGCAGGCGGTTAGGGCCCACGGCGCTCCGCACTTGCCCTTTGGCTTCTCCTAGAAGCCAAGTCCGAGCGCGCCTTGGGCCCGGGGGCTACTTTCGGTGTCCTGGACTTGGGGGTATCCAGTCCTGCCTACGGCCCACCACGTGGCTCCACCGACGGCCTGGTACGACCCAGCTTCAACACCAACACATCAAGACCCTCGCGAGGGGCCGAGCCTCGTGAGGCGGACGACGCCAAGACCCCTGAAGGAGTTAGCCTCCTCAGGAGGGCTCCTGAGGGGCGGAGAGTTCTATGCATCTACCTCATGAGGCTCAGCTGACATGAGCTATGACGGCCAATGCCAGGCGGGCGCCAGGCGGGTGCAGAGCGCAGGTTTCCTCTTTGGTGCAAGGGAGGCAAGCCACAGGCGCGGAGTCCCGATGAATCAGCCAAAGGTTTCCATTCTGGTTCAACGAGACCAAGACCGCCAGGACGGCAGGACGGAGGTCATCACCGAGCCCACCACAGCGTCACGACCAGAGGCTTTTCGTAGGTGAAGACTACTTTTGTTAGGGTAGACTGTACTACTTGTCCCCTTTCATATCCCGCCGTTGTGGAATCCCTTCCCGCTCATATTTGGGAAGAGGACCAAGGCCACTATATATAGGACTTAGCCACCACCATAGGGGGGATCGATTCCACCTCGAGCACCACACCAGCTCAAGAACATCTCACCTCCTGAGGCTTGTTCATCCCTTGTAATAGTTCATCCATATCCTATCGAGTCAATCCACCACACCACACTAGAGTAGGGTATTACACCACAATGATGGCCCGAACGAGTATAAATCTCTGTGTTCTTGTGTCTCTGTGAGCTCGACGCCCTAGGCTAGGGAGGATCGCGAGTAGGCATGTTGGGCAGGTTGAGATCTCCGCACGCACCCTGGAGTTTGAACCCCTCAAGGGTCGCCGGATCCCGAAATTCGACAAGAACATCCTGAAATACCTGAAAAGGACTATGGATATGTTTCTCGTTTATGGAGGTGGCAAAGAGCTCGCCGTAAACAGTTACATCGATGCAAGCTTTGACACTGATCCGAATGACTCTAAGTCGCAAACCGGATACGTATTTTTATTTAATAGAGGAGCTGTCAGTTGGTGCAGTTCCAAGAAGAGCGTCGTGGCAGGATCTACGTGTGAAGCGGAGTACATTGCTGCTTTGGAAGCAGCAAATGAAGGAGTCTAGATGAAGGAGTTCATATCCGATCTAGGTGCCATACCTAGTGGGTCGGGTCCAATGAAAATCTTTTGTGACAATACTGGTGTAATTGCCTTGGTAAAGGAATCCAGACTTCACAAGAGAACCAAGCACGTCAAGAGACGCTTCAATTCCATCCGCCATCAAGTGTCGGATGGAGATATAGAGATTTGCAAGATACATATGGATGTGAATGTTGCAGACCCATTGACTAAGCCTCTTCCACGAGCAAAACATGATCAGCACCAAAACTCCATGGGTGTTAGAATCATTACTTTGTAATCCAGATTATAGACTCTAGTGAAAGTGGGAGACTGAAGGAAATATGCCCTAGAGGCAATAATAAAGTTATTATTTATTACCTTATTTCATGATAAATGTTTATTATTCATGCTAGAATTGTATTAACCGGAAACTTAGTACATGTGTGAATACATAGACAAACAAAGTGTCCCTAGTATGCCTCTACTTGACTAGCTCGTTAATCAAAGATGGTTATGTTTCCTAACCATAGACATGTTGAAAGGATCGATACGGTTGACTAGAGGGGGGGGGGTTGAATAGGCAACTAACAATTTTTAGACTTTTCTTTAACAATTTAAACCTTGCAATGAAATAGGTTATCTAGATGTGCAACTACGTGGACAACCTATATGATGCAAAGACAATAAGCACACAAGCAAGCAATGTTATAGCACAAGTAAGCTTGCAAAAGTAAAGGGACAAGATAACCAAGAGTGGAGCCGGTGGAGACGAGGATGTGTTACCGAAGTTCCTTCCTTTTAAAGGGAAGTACGTCTCCGTTAGAGCGGTGTGGAGGCACAATGCTCCCCAAGAAGCCACTAGGGCCACCGTAATCTCCTCACGCCCTCACACAATGCGAGATGACGTGATTCCACTATTGGAGCCCTTGTAGGCGGCAACCGGACCTTTACAAACAAGATTGGGGCTATCTCCACAACACTTGGAGGCTCCCAGCAATACCGCGAAGCTTCACCACAATGGAGTATGGCTTCGAGGTGATCTCAACCGTCTAGAGTGCTCAACACCCAAGAGTAACAAGATCCGCAAGGGATAAGTTAGGGGAATCAAATATCCTGTGGTGGAAGTGTAGATCGGGCCCTTGTCACCCAATCCTGAGCAAATCAACAAGTTTGATTGGCTAGGGAGAGAGATCGAGCGAAAATGGAGCTTGGAGCAACAATGGAGCTTAGAGGTGGAAGAGGTGGTCAACTAGAGGTAGAAGACGCCCCTTATATAGTCATGGGAAAAATCCAACCGTTATCCACAAGTTCAGCCTGCGACACGCGGTACTACCGCTCCAGGGGCGCGGTACTACCGCGAGGCCGCGTGGTACTACCGTGGTGGACCATGGTACTTCCGTGACAGCAGCACAGGCCAGGACTAGGGTGCAGTACTACCGCTCGCGCGGTACTACCGCTCCCCCTTGCGGTACTACCGCAAGGCAGGGAAGTCATAGCCTGCGAAGAGCGCGGATGAAATAAATTACATCTGTGCCTACTTCCGCTGAAGTTGAGGTGGTACAAAAATCCGACGCGGTACTACCGCTCGCGAGGCGCGGTACTACCGTTGCGGGCGCGGATGTAAAAAATTACATCCGCGCCTACTACCGTGACGCTGCGGTACAAGGTAGGAGGGCCACAGTACTATGACTCCTGGGGAGCGGTACTACCGTGGGTCACCGCGGTACTACCGCGCTGGACGAGCGGTACTACCGTGGGTAGCGCGGATGTAAAAAATTACATCCGCCCCTACTATCGTACCGAAGCGGCACTAGGCCTGGGAGTCGCGGTACTACCGCTCAAGATGAGCGGTACTACCGTGAACCACAGCGGTACTACCGCTGGTACTTGCGGTACTACCGCAAGTACATCAGTAGTCGTCAGATTTCAGCACAACCAAGATAATGAAGAGAAGCTCCAGAGTGCAAGGAAAGGTAGGACAAGTGTACGTGTTGATTCCACCCAAACCTTTCCGACGCGGACCCCCTCTTAATAGTACGGCTCTCCTACGACTCAAATCCACCAAAGAGAAACGTAGAACAACTCTGACTTCAATAGTCTCCGAGGGGCACCGAATCGTCTCGTGCCTAGTGATGAAGTATCTGAGAAACTCAAGGCACACTATTAGTCCGCAAAAGCATTGTCATCAATCACCAAAACACCTAAGGGATAAATGTGACCTTACAATCTCCCCCTTTTTGGTGGATTGATGACAACACGGGATTTGCACAAAGATAAGATGATTTAGAGCAAGGGCAAACCCCACCTCTCTAAAATATAGACGGGCTCCCCCTAGGTGTGTGCACTCTAAATGAATGCTTTGGACTGCATAGCACACAGACTAGGATCAACACTCCCCCTATATTTTAGAGACCAATGCACGATAACTAGCATAGCATAGCATGAAGATAGCACAATATAACACAAGCTCGCTAGGATAGATAGAGTGCAAACGTCTTACACCGGACGAAGTAAAGCTACCGAGGTTCAAACGAGAAAGCAGAAAATAGTTCAACCGAGAAAGCAGCAAACACACGACACACTCGCAAATCCCTACACTCTCTCCCCCTTTGGCATCGAGACGCCAAAAAGGCAGAGAGGACACCTACACACAAGAGGTGGCTCAAGCAGGGAACTCATCCCAACCCTCTCCGTCGGTCTCCTCGGCAGTAGGGATGGTCTCCTCGACATCCTCCTCAGACTCAGTCCACCTGTTTCCCTGCTTCTCCATCAACTCGGCCTCTGGAGTGATGTGCTCCTCAGACCCGCCAGACACTGCCTCACCATAGAGCTGCAAGATCTTGTTGTCCCGGTGACGACTCTCCTTGGACGCCACGTGAGTCCTGTACTACCCCTTGGCTTGCATGCAGAAAAGAGTCTTCATCTTGTCCTTCAGCTTCTTGGCCCATGATGGCATAGTGGCACTCTGGGAAGGCCTAGCAGCATGGCCCTCAGCAACATCCTCGGCGCCAGCATCCTCCTCATCAACAGCAGCCCTAGCAGCAGTTGCCTCAGCACGAGTAGTGGTGTTGGCCCAGTTGGATTTGATACGCAGACAGATGGGCTCATGGCAAATCCAGTCTGGAGCAAGGAACTCCTCATCAGGGAACATCTTCTCCCAAGTCTTCGAAATCAGCAGAAACAGATAGGGCCCATAGATAGGCACCTTGCGATTGAACACTGCAAACCGGAGCTCACACCAGATGATGTGTGAGACATCAAGTGGCTGAGACTAAGACGAACGAGCCTCCTCGCAAATGAGCATCATGTCCACCATATAGGCATGAACCTTGTCTTTGTCACTGATGCGAGGGAACAAGGAGTTGCGGAAGATGCGATACATGATATCCAGAAAAGAGTTGAGCACCAAAGTTGTCTTGCCATTGGCGAGCACCTTCTCAACCATGAATGGTGCAAGCTTGTCCTTGTTGGCAGACTCAGCATTGGCATGGGGGCGAACACCCACTGGAGTGTTGAGCCCATCATCAGGAACCTGGAGAAGATCCATGAACTCCTTCCAGGTAGCAGACAGTTTACGGCCATTGGTCATCCAGGTCATCGTCCGTTCCTCATTGGAGTGAAAGTAGACTGAGGCAAGAACTGACAGATGAGCTCAGGGTCATAGTCAAGGTGGAAGGATAACACATGCTCAATGCCAAACTGCTCTACCAAGTCCAGAGTCTCTCCAAAGTAGTCACGGAACTTGTCCTTCCTCATGTGATGCATATCAATCCACTTCACCTCCATGTAGGTATTCTGCTTGTTCTTGATGACATCCAGATAGATGTTGGTCTGTTGCTTGTTCTAGAATAGCTCACAGCCTCTGACAGTGGAACGCGGGTGCACATAAGGGTGAAGCTGCCTGAGACGGACATAATCAGCTGAGGCAATCTCATCCATGCCCTTAGCGGGCTCCTTGTGCTTGCTAGCTGAGTGCTTGACATTGCGCTTGGAGGCAGACGAGCCCTCTGGTATTTCACCTGGGTTGCGCAGACGTTTGGAGCCAGTGTCACGACTGGGATTGGACCGGCGAGAGCCACCACCTGAGACATACATGCAAAACACCAAAGACGCGAAAAAGATCAATGCAAAGGCCACGAAAAAGCACAAGAAACACATAGAAGGCATACGAGAAAGTTGGCATGCGATGGATGTGAGCCACGGTAGAACTGCCACTGCCTGCGGTACTAAAATATTAGTACCGCTCCAAACGCGGTAGTACCGTGTGAGGTCACGGTAGTACCATGGTTGGAGCAGAAGTAAAATTTTAGTACCGCACAGAGCGCGGTAGTACCGCTCCCGAAGGGCGCTAGTACCATGCAAGCGGTAGTACCGCGCCAGACGGGCGGTAGTACCGCGTCGCATCAGATCCAACCGGCGGTTTGAATCTAAAAAGAACCGCGAAACAACGGCGGTGCTACGATGATCAAATCTAGCGCAAGACAACAATACAAGTATGAATCCTACGCAGTACCACTCTCCTTCATCCTACTCTTGCAGAGATTAAGCCTAGGAATCTCAAGAACACACAAGCCTCCCCAAAACCTAGAAACACCAAACCCAAAGAACAAGGAGAGGGAGTTGGGGAAAAACCTTGGTCCATAGCAAGAGCTCATGGTGGGGAACGATCCCACCGGACGGAATCACGGGAGGGTACCCGGTGGAGGAGATCCGGCGACGAACGCCGGCTCCGTTCTTGAGCGAGGGAGAGAAAGAGGCGAAGTGGGGGAAGAACTGCGAATGGGTATGGGGAGTTAGAACTCCCCGTGCCCGTCCTTATCCCCACGGGCCCAAACCGGCGCGGTAGTACCGCTGATCATCGCGGTAGTACCGCTCGGGCAGAAGTACCGCACCGAGGCGGTAGTACTGCTCAACCAGGCGGCAGTAAAAAATTACTGCCGCGTGGTGGCGGTAGTACCATGCTCCCGCGAGCGGTAGTACTGTGGCTGGCTGCGGTAGAACCGTAGATGGCCGCGGTAGTACCGTGAACTCAAGACACCGCAAGTTTCAACACGAGGAAAAAGCCTTTGCACGGAAACTTTTCACACACAAGAGACCTCAAGAACACACAGGAGCTAGAGGCAGAGAGACAACAAGAAACCACCAAGAGACAAAGCCTCTCGAGGAGAGAGGGCGGTGGCCGAAGCCACCTATGTTTGTGTTGGATGATATGGCACCGCGAAGAATTATCCTTGGGCCCATGACCAAAACTCGTCTTTGAAGCACAAGTACCATCAAAAATGGCTAATGTCAAAGAGGTGATCGATTTATGCATGATGGGGGGAGGGAGAGTTCATTGAGAGAATAACACTCCCCCTATGTCTATGCCTACACCTAAACTAGACAACACGTTGAGTGTGGAGGGGGGTGTACGGGTTCAAGTCACATTGCTCAAATCAATGATATTTAGCTCATGCCTTAACTCGCAAAATCTTGCTTCATCCAAGGGCTTCGTGAAAATATCTGCAAGGTTATCATGAGTGTTGACATACTTGAGCTCAATCTCCCCTCGCCTAATGTGATCCCAGATGAAGTGATACCGAATCTCAATGTGCTTCATCTTGAAGTGTTGTACCGGGTTGAGAGAAATCTTGATGGCACTTTCATTATCACACCAAAGAGGCACTTTGTCACAAATGACACCGTACTCCTTTA
This sequence comes from Triticum dicoccoides, assembly GCF_002162155.2. Classification (NCBI taxonomy): domain Eukaryota; kingdom Viridiplantae; phylum Streptophyta; class Magnoliopsida; order Poales; family Poaceae; genus Triticum; species Triticum dicoccoides. Next base: position 151,275,864 of record NC_041385.1, read on the forward strand.
GAGTTTGCCTCATCCATAGGAGTTGAGCACAACAATTACCGGCCGCCACATATTCTGCTTCGGTGGACGAGAGAGACACACAACTTTGCTTCTTGGAAGACCAACTTACCAAAGAGCAACCAAGAAATTGGCACCCTCCAGAAGTGGACTTCCTATCCACTTTGTCCCCCGCCCAATCGGAATCCGTGAAACCTTCAAGCTTGAAATTTGCTCCTCTTGGGTACCATAAGCCAAAGTTTGGGGTATGAGCCAAATATCGAAAGATTCGCTTGACCGCCACATAGTGACTTTCCTTTGGTGCGGCTTGAAACCGTGCACACATCCCCACACTCAACATCATATCCGGTCTAGATGCACAAAGGTAAAGCAAGGAGCCAATCATGGAGAGATATACCTTTTGATCCACCGCTTTACCATTGGGATCGATGTCAAGTTGGCACTTGGTAGGCATTGGTGTAGAAGCCGGCTTGACATCACTTAGCTTGAATCTCTTAAGCATGTCTTGAGTGTATTTGGCTTGGTTGATGAAGGTTCCTTCTCTTCTTTGTTTGATGTCAAAACCAAGGAAGAACTTCAACTCTCCCATCGAAGACATCTTGAACTTGGAGGTCATGAGAGCGGCCAATTCCTCATTGAAAGCTTTGTTAGGAGAACCAAAGATAATATCATCAACATATAGTTGGCATACAAACAACTCCCCTTTGACCTTCTTAGTAAAAAGAGTGGGATCGATTTGTCCTACTTCAAATCCACGATCTTGTAACAACTCGGTAAGGTGGTCATACCACGCACGTGGGTCTTGTTTAAGGCCATAGAGTGCCTTATCGAGTTGATACACATGATCTGGGAAGTAGGGGTCCTCGAACCTGGGGGGTTGCTTGACATAAACCAACTCATTAATGGGACCATTAAGAAAAGCACTTTTCACATCCATTTGTTGCAACTTAAAGTTTTGATGGGAAGCATAAGCAATCAACAAACGAATGGATTCAAGACGAGCAACGGGAGCAAAGGTTTCACCGTAGTCGATACCCTCTACTTGGGAGTAGCCTTGTGCTACCAATCTTGCCTTATTGCGAATGATGTTCCCATGAGCATCTTGCTTGTTCTCGAAGATCCACTTTGTTCCAATGACGTTGTGGTTCCCCGAAAGTCTTGGCACCAATCTCCACACCTTGTTGTACTCGAAGTTGTTGAGTTCTTCATGCATGGCATTGAGCCAATCCGAGTCTTCGAGCGCCTCATAGACATTTTGGGGTTCAACACAAGAGACAAACGCATGATGTTCACAATAGTTATCTAATTGTCTACGAGTGCTTACCCCCTTTCTTAGGCTTCCAACCATGTTTTCCATGAGATGGCCTTGGGTGGTGAGTTTGGAAGCAATCTTCGCGGCACGATGCTCTAATTCCTCCTCGGGTGTGGAAGGAGGAAGGTTAACTTGATCATCTTGAGCGCCGTCTTGAGCTTGCTCATGATCTTGAACTTGCTCGAGGGGGAGAACTTGACCTTGGGCATCATTTAGAGGTTCACCACCATCTTGAGGTTGATCTTGCCCTTGGTCTTGTTCATGAGGGTGAGGGCCTTCACTTTGTTCTTCGGAAGCGTGTGGGTCTTGGGGAGGTGATGGCTCCACTTGAGTGGAGCATTGTCCTTCTCCTTTGGCCACAAGGGGTTCCTCAATGGGTAGGATATGACCAATACCCATTCTTCTTATGACTTGGGGAGGAATTTCATCACCTACATCACAAGTACCACTTTGCTCCACTTGGGAGCCGTTATTTTCATCAAACTCTATGTTACACGTCTCCTCAATGAGTCCATTGGACTTGTTGAGAACACGGTAAGCATGAGAGTTTGTAGCATAACCAACAAATATGCCCTCATGAGCTCTAGCTTCGAATTTAGACAAACAAACACCTTTCTTGAGAATGAAACACTTACACCCGAACACCCGGAAGTACTTGAGATTGGGCTTGTTCCCGGTGAGTATCTCATACGGAGTCTTGTTCAAGCCTTTGCGGAGATAGAGCCGATTGGATGCATGACTAGCTGTGTTGATGGCTTCGGCCCAGAAGTTGTATGGAGACTTGAACTCCGCCATCATGGTCCTTGCCGCATCCATCAATGTCCGGTTCTTCCTCTCTGCAACACCATTTTGTTGAGGGGTATATGGTGCAGAATATTGATGCTTGATCCCTTCATCACTAAGAAACTCATCCAAGGTGTAGTTCTTGAACTTGGTGCCGTTGTCACTTCTTATTGTCAAGATCTTTGCATTGTGTTGACGTTGAGCTTCATTTGCAAAGTCGATGACGGTTTGTTGAGTCTCACTCTTCCTCTTGAAGAAGTATACCCAAGTGTATCTTGAATAATCATCCACTATCACCAAGCAATACTTTCTACCCCCAAGACTATCAAAGGATGGGGGCCCAAAGAGGTCCATGTGCAGGAGCTCCAAGGGTCTCTTCGAGTAGATGATAGTCGTGGGAGGGTGAGCCGTCTCATGAAGCTTTCCTTCGATACAAGCACTGCAAACACGATCTTTGGCAAAACTAACATTCGTTAGTCCATGAACATGGTCCCCCTTGAGAAGACTTTGCAAAGATCTCATATTGACATGGGCTAAACGGCGATGCCAAAGCCATCCCACATCAACTTTAGCCATTAGGCATGTCGCGGTCTTAGTGGGTTGCTCCGAAAAGTTAACCACATAGAGACCATTCTCACATGTCCAACAAAGGCTACTTTAAGAGTCTTGCTCCACAAGAGGGCCACGGTATCAATATCAAAGAAGGTGGCAAAACCCATGAGTGCGAGTTGACGAACGGAAAGTAAATTGAACGCAAGGGACTCAACAAGCATGACTTTCTCGATCGTTAGATCATGAGAAATGACAACCTTGCCAAGACCCAATACCTTAGAATGTGAGGCATCTCCCCATTCGACATTGGTGGGCATAGATGGGATCTTGTGCACGTCCACCACCAAGTCCTTGCTCCCGGTCATATGATTTGTTGCTCCACTATCGAGCAACCATGATCCCCCACTGGAAGCAAACACCTACAAGAGATCAATGCTTGGTTTTAGGTACCCATTGAGTAATGGGTCCTTTGATTTTAGTAATAAGGGTCTTAGGAACCCAAATAGACCATTCAATGTACTCATAAGGAGAACCAACAAATTTAGCATAAACATGTCCATCACTAGCACGGCACAACACATAAGAGGGGTTAAAGTCGCCGGCTTTGTTGGGAGAGATGGCGTTGCGCTCTTTGGCTTCACCACTCTTCCCATTGTTCTTCTTCTCCTTAGGAGCACCTTCTCCCTCCTTCACAAAGGTTTGCGTGAGCGGAGGAGGTCGATTGGTCTTGCTCTTCTTCTCCTTGTTCTTCTTCTTGTTCTTGTACTTGGGTGCGAACCCAACTCCCTCCTTGCCCACAACTTCCTTTTGATTGCTCAAAAGGTCATTTAGGTTCTTCTCGCCTTGTATGCATGACACAAGACCTTTCTCGAGTTGTTTCTTCAACTTGGCATCTTCCTCCACAAGATGCACATGCTCACAACATGGGTTAGTTGCATTTGCATTATCAATTAAGACCATGTGAGGAAATGTGGCCTTTTGCTTGGTTAGCTTAACTTGGAGTTGAGCATGAGACTCCTTGAGGGTGGCATGAGCACCTTTCAAGACCTTGTGGGCCTTGTCAAGTACATCAAACTCCTTCGCGAGTCTAACATGATCAACCCCAAGTTTAGCCTTCTCGGAAGCTAGAACATGAGACACAACAAGAGCATGATCAAGATCTTTCTTTAGTTTAGCATGACCATCGTTGTGTGACTCCTCAAGAGCCAAACGATGGCCACGCTCTTCCTCAAGAGCATTAGAGAGATCCCATATCTCATCGGCATAGTCACGACTATGACTTTCCATCTTAGTGATGGTTTCTTCATGAGCCTCGATCATGTCATTGGCTTCACCAAGTTGTTCCAAGAGAGCAACGAAATGCTTCTTGGATTTGCCCTTGAGCTTACTCATGAAGGACTCAAATTCATTGATCTCCTCATTAGACCCCTTACCATTATCAAAGTCATCCGTTGAAGGAGGGTTAGGAATAATGGTGGTTTTGATGTTGGGGGTTACCTTGTTGGTGGCCTTAGCCATGATGCACTTGGCGGTGATGTTCTCGTTAGGTGCATCGAAGAGAGACACCCGAGGAGTTGTGACAATGGCAACGGATGCCATGGCCATTGTTTCACCATCTTCATCATCATCGTCATCCTCACGGTATTCTTCTTGAACCACCAACCCGCGAGAAGGAGTCTTGTTGGTGAAGTTGTTCTTGTTGGGGAAGGACTTGGCTTTGTCTTTTCAAATGAACTTGCCACCATTGTCTTCCCGCTTCTCGTATGGACAATCCGCAATGAAATGGCTAACATTGCCACAGTTGAAACAAGTTCTAACTTGTTGCTTCCCCTTGAGGCCACTTGAGTTGTTCTTGTTGAAGTTGGGTCTTGTAGTCTTCTTACTCCAAAACTGTCTTGAGGCAAGAGCCATGTGCTCATGATAATCATACTTCGTGTCCTCGGGGTTACTCTCCTCATCTTCCTCTTCTTCTTCTTCTTCCACACTAACCTTGGCCTTCAATGCAAGATTGGGCTTCTTTGCCCTTTGAGAACGGAGCACCGCATTGTCGGCGGTCTTGTCCAAGATGCTCATTGCAACAAACTCATCCAACACTTCACCAGAGGTCATGGAGTGGAAGTCCGGTCTTTGGCGGATGACGGAGGACATGGCCTTGTTGTAGGGCATCATGGCCTTGAGGAACTTGCACTTGATCCAGTTGTCATCCGTGTCCTTGCTCCCATGATCTCGGAGTGCGACCGCAAGTTTGGTCACTCTTCGAAAGAGCTCACGAGATTCTTCATCCTCTTTCATTGCAAACTCATCGGCTTCATCTTGCACCACTTCATAGTTGGAGCATTGAATGCTAGCACTTCCTCGATAGAGACGCTCGACACATTTCCATGCTTCTTCAGCCATGACATGAGGTCGAAGATGAGGGTGATCTTCGGGAAGGATTGCATCTTGGATGATGAAGAGAGCACTCTCATTGAATTGATTATCCACTTCTTCTCGAGGGGTGAAGTTGCTTGGATCACGAGGATAGAAACCTTCTTCAATAATTCTCCAAAGGTTAGTATTCACATGTTTTAAATGAAGCTTGAAGCGATAAACCCAAGAATCAAAATCTTCATTTTTCACATATTTAGGAGGAGGACCGGCATGAGTAGAGGGGATCGGTCCTCTATACACCGGGGGTTCCACATTGGCAAAGATGCCAGTGCCATTTCTACCACTAGTAGACGGACTCTTTTCACTATTAGCTTCCCCCTTGTCGGGGTTAGCATCCATCACCTTGTTAATGGGATCACCCACTTTCATTGGCGAGGTAGATAGTTTGAGTCCCTCTAGGAATTCAGAAAACATGCTTTTAACCTCGGCCGTCATGGAGGTTTTCAATGTGTCTAAAGCCACATTGAATTCCTCACGAGAGACCGAGGTTCCCCCTTCGGCCGAAGACGAGACGGGATTCACACCGGAGTGCTCCTCCGCATCGTCGTTGATGTCAACCATACTCTTTGGACGGCAAAGTCCTTAATAAAGAGACGAGGCTCTGATACCAATTGAAAGGATCGATATGGTTGACTAGAGGGGGGGGGGGTGAATAGGCAACTAACAATTTTTAGACTTTTCTTTAACAATTTAAACCTTGCAATGAAATAGGTTGTCTAGATGTGCAACTACGTGGACAACCTATATGATGCAAAGACAATAAGCACACAAGCAAGCAATGGATATAGCACAAGTAAGCTTGCAAAAGTAAAGGGACAAGATAACCAAGAGTGGAGCCGGTGGAGACGAGGATGTGTTACCAAAGTTCCTTCCCTTTAAAGGGAAGTACGTCTCCGTTAGAGCGGTGTGGAGGCACAATGCTCCCCAAGAAGCCACTAGGGCCACCGTAATCTCTTCACGCCCTCACACAATGCGAGATGCCGTGATTCCACTATTGGAGCCCTTGTAGGCGGCAACCGGATCTTTACAAACAAGATTGGGGCTATCTCCACAACACTTGGAGGCTCCCAACAATACCGCGAAGCTTCACCACAATGAAGTATGGCTTCGAGGTGACCTCAACCATCTAGGGTGCTCAACACCCAAGAGTAACAAGATCCGCAAGGGATAAGTGGGGGGAATCAAATATCCTGTGGTGGAAGTGTAGATTGGGCCCTTGTCACCCAATCATGAGCAAATCAACAAGTTTGATTGGCTAAGGAGAGAGATCGAGCGAAAATGGAGCTTGGAGCAACAATGGAGCTTAGAGGTGGAAGAGGTGATCAACTAGAGGTAGAAGACGCCCCTTATATAGTCATGGGAAAAATCCAACCGTTATCCACAAGTTCAGCCCGCGACACGCGGTACTACCGCTCCAGGGGCGCGGTACTACCGCGAGGCCGCGCGGTACTACCGTGGTGGACCACGGTACTTCCGCAACAGCAGCAGAGGCCAGGACTAGGGTGCAGTACTACCGCTCGCGTGGTACTACCGCTCCCCCTTGCGGTACTACCGCAAGGCAGGGAAGTCATAGCCTGCGAAGAGCGCGGATGAAATAAATTACATCCGTGCCTACTTCCGCTGAAGTTGAGGTGGTAGAAAAATCCGACGTGGTACTACCGCTCGCAAGGCGCGGTACTACCGTTGCGGGCGCGGATGTAAAAAATTACATCTGCGCCTACTACCGTGACGCTGCGGTACAAGGTAGGAGGGCCACGGTACTACGACTCCTGGGGAGCGGTACTACCGTGGGTCACCGCAATACTACCACGCTGGACGAGCGGTACTACCGTGGGTGGCGCGGATGTAAAAAATTACATCCGCCCCTACTACCGTACCGAAGCGGCACTAGGCCTGGGAGTCGCGGTACTACCTCTCAAGATGAGCGGTACTACCGTGAACCATAGCGGTACTACCGTTGGTACTTGCAGTACTACCGCAAGTACATCAGTAGTTGTCAGATTTCGGCACAACCAAGATAACGAAGAGAAGCTCCAGAGTGCAAGGAAAGGTAGGACAAGTGTACGTGTTGATTCCACCCAAACCTTTCCGACGCGGACCCCCTCTTAATAGTACGGCTCTCCTACGACTCAAATCCACCAAAGAGAAACGTAGAACAACACCGACTTCAATAGTCTCCGAGGGGCACCGAATCGTCTCGTGCCTAGTGATGAAGTATCTGAGAAACTCAAGGCACACGATTAGTCCACAAAAGCATTGTCATCAATCACCAAAACACCTAAGGGATAAATGTGACCTTACACATGTGTTGTATGATAAACGGGGTCACATCATTAGGAGAATGATGTGATGGACATGACCCATCTATTAGCTTAGCATTATGATCGTTACAGTCTCATTGCTACTGCTTTCTTCATGACTTATACATGTTCCTCAGACTATGAGATTATGCAACTCCCGAATACCAGAAGAACACCTTGTGTGCTATCAAACGTCACAACGTAAATGGGTGATTATAAAGATGCTCTACATGTGTCTCCGAAGGTGTTTGTTGGGTCGGCATAGATCGAGATTAGGATCTGTCACTCCGTGTTTTAGAGAGGTATCTTTGGGCCCTCTCGGTAATGCTCATCACTCTAAGCCTTGCAAGCATTGTGAATAATGAGTTAGTTGCGGGATGAAGTATTACGGAACGAGTAAAGAGACTTGTCAATAACGAGATTGAACTAGGTATGATGATACGGACGATCGAATCTCGGGCAAGTAACATACCAATGACAAAGGGAACAACGTATGTTGTTATGCGGTTTGACCGATAAAAGATCTTTGTAGAATATGTAGGAGTCCATATGAGCATCCAGGTTCCGCTGTTGGTTATTGACCAGAGATGTGTCTCGGTCATGTCTACATAGTTCTCGAACCCATAGGGTCCGCACGCTTAACGTTCGATGTCGGTATGTATTATGAGTTATGTGTCTTTGATGACCAAAGTTTGTTCGGAGTCCCATATGAGATCACACACATGACGAGGAGTCTTGAAATGGTCGAGACATAAAGATTGATATATTGGACCATGTTATTCGGACACCGAAAGTGTTCCGGGAAGTTTTGGGTAAAACCGGAGTGCCGGAGGGGTTACCGGAACCCCCCGAGGGAACTAATGGGCCACCATGGGCCTTAGTGGAGAGAGATGAGGGCAGCCAGGGCAGCCCCCCCCCCTTGGAGTCCGAATTGGACAAGGGAAAGGGGGCGGCTCCCCCTTTCCTACTGCCTCTCCCTCTCCTTTCCTCCCCCCTCTCTTCCTTGGAGGGGAATCATACTAGGACTAGGAAGCCCTAGTAGGAATCCTCCTCTTTGGGCGTGCCCCTAGGGCTGGCCGGCCTCCTCCTCCCTCCTTTATATACGGGGGCAAGGGGCACCCTAGAACACACAAGTTTCTCTTAACCGTGTGCGGTGCCCCCTCCATAGTTACACACCTCGATCATACCATCGTAGAGCTTAGGCGAAGCCCTGCGCCGGTAACATCATCATCACTGTTGCCATGCCGTCGTGCTGATGGAACTCACCCTTGTCCTCAACTGTATCAAAGAACAAGGGACGTCATTGAGCTGAACGTGTGCTGAACGCGGAGGTGCCATACGTTCGGTACTTGATCGGTTGGACCGCAAAGAAGTGCGACTACATCAATGATGACCCACAAGTGTAGGGGATCTATCGTAGTCCTTTCGATAAGTAAGAGTGTTGAACCCAACGAGGAGCAGAAGGAAATGATAAGCGGTTTTCAGTAAGGTTTTCTCTGCAAGCACTGAAATTGTAGGTAATAGATAGTTTTGTGATAAAATAAATAGTAATGGGTAACAAGTAAATAAAGTGTAGAAAGGTGGCCCAATCCTTTATGTAGCAAAGGATAAGGCTGGATAATTTCTAATAATGAGGAAGGAGCTCCCGAGGACACATTGGGAATTATCGTCAAGCTAGTTTTCATCACGTTCTTAAGATTCACGTTCGGTACTTTGATAATTTGATATGTGGGTGGACCGGTACTTGGGTACTGCCCTTACTTGGACAAGCATCCCACTTATGATTAACCCCTATTGCAAGCATCCGCAACTACAAAAGAAGTATTAAGGTAAACCTAACCACAACATTAAACATATGGATCCATATCAGCCCCTAATGAAGCAACACATAAACTAGGGTTTAAGCTTCTGTCACTCTAGCAACCCATCATCTACTTATTACTTCCCCATGCCTTCCTCTAGGCCCAAATAATGGTGAAGTGTCATGTAGTCAACGTTCACATAACACCACTAGAGGAAAAGACAACATACATCTCATCAAAATATCGAACGAATACCAAATTCACATGACTACTAATAGCAAGATTTCACCCATGTCCTCAAGGAACAAACGTAACTACTCACAAAGCATATTCATGTTCATAATCAGAGGAGTAATAATATGCATAAAGGATCTGAACATATGATCTTCCACCAAGTAAACCAATTAGCATCAACTACAAGGAGTAATCAACACTACTAGCAACCCACAGGTACCAATTTGTGGTTTTGATACAAGATTGGATACAAGAGATGTACTAGGATTTTGAGAGGAGATGGTTCTGGTGAAGATGTTGATGGAGATTGACCCCCTCCCGATGAGAGGATCGTTGGTGATGACATTGGTGATGATTTCCCCCTCCCAGAGGGAAGTGTCCCCGGCAGAACAGCTCCGCCGGAGCCCTAGATTGATTCCGCTAAGGTTCAGCCTCGTGGCGGCGGAGTTTCGTCCCGTAAGCTTGCCCATGATTTTTTCCAGGGTAAAAGTGATGATATAGCATAAGATGGACGCCGGAGGCCCACTAGGGGGCCCAGGAGATAGGGGCGCGCCCCCTGTCTCCTAGACAGGGTGTGGGCCCCTTGGCCTATTTCTTTCACTCAGAAATTCTTATTAATTCCAAAAGGTTGTTTCATGGAGTTTCAGGACTTTTGGAGCTGTGCAGAATAGGTTTCCAACGTTTGCTCCCTTTCCAGCCAGAATTCCAGCTGCCGGCATTCCCCCTCTTCATGGTAAACCTTGTAAAATAAGAGAGAATAGCCATAAGTATTGAGATATAATGTGTAATAACAGCCCATAATGCAATAAATATTGATATAAAAGCATGATGCAAAATGGACGTATCAACTCCCCCAAGCTTAGACCTTGCTTGTCCTCAAGCGGAAGCCGAAATCAAAAAACATGTGCACATGTTTAGAGATAAAGGCGTCGATAAAAAATAAAATACAGACATGAGGGCATCATGATCATTCTAATAACAACAACATATATAGATTTTGTCATATGATTTCATATTCTCAAGTAACAAGCAATTCACAATGTCAAGTATGGTTCAAAAACTTCATTGGGAACTAATAAACTATAATCTCAGTCATTGAAGCAATTGCAATTTATCATAACATCAGAAAGAGTCAACAATAGAGCTTTTCAGCAAGTTCACATACTCAACTATCATGTAGTCTTCTATAATTGCTAACACTCACGCAATACTTGTGGTTATAGAGTTTCAGCCAGACACTGAGAAAGATAGGGGCTTATTGTGTTGCCTCCCAATGTATTCACCTTTATGTGATGTCAACAATAATAGCCCATGCTAACTTACATCCAGTTGGATATATATATCATGATCTTTCAAACACAAGGAGCTTGCCAAAGGATAAAATGAAAAAGGGAAAGGTGAGGATCACCTTGACTCAAGCACAAAGTAAAAACATAAAGTAAAAGATAAGCCCTTCGCAGAGGGAAGCAGAGGTTGTCATGCGCGTTTAGGGTTGATGCACGAAATCTTAATGCAAAAGAACGTCACTTTATATTGCCCCTTGTATATGGACCTTTATTATGCAGTCCGTCGCTTTTATTACTTCCACAACAAGTTCGTACAAAGCTTATTTTCTCCGCACTAATAAGTCATACATATTTAGAGAGCAATTTTTATTGCTTGCACCGATGACAACTTACTTGAAGGATCTTACTCAATCCATAGGTAGGTATGGTGGACTCTCATGGCAAAAATGGGTTTAAGGATATTTGGAAGCACAAGTAGTATCTCTACTTGCTTCAAGGAATTTGGCTAGCATGAGGGGGAAAGGCAAGCTCAACATGTTTGGAAGGTCAACGACAATATACTTTAACTGAGATGTCAGAAAACATAAACCATCACGTTGTCTTCCTTGTCCAACGTCAACTCTTTTAGCATGTCATACTTAATGAGTGCCCCCAATATGAAAGGTGTCCAAGATAATATATTTATATGTGAACCCCTCTTTCCTTATCACTTCCTATTAATTGCAACGATGACCAAGGCTAAGTTTATCACCTCTCAACAATTTTTATGCCTCATACTTTCTATGTGTGAAGTTATCACTATCGATAAGATCAATATGAACTCCATTATTCTTTCTACTTTCTCAAGATCATAGAAACATAGCAAAGCCCTTGACTCAACACTAATCTTTATTATAGATAGCTCACAGACTTGATTACAAAAAGAGATCACAATGCAAAACTCAAAACTACTTGATATCAAAACTTCAAACTACTAGATCAAGATACTACTAAAAGGGTCGAACTAAATAAAGTGGTAAAGATAGGAGTGTGATGGTGATACGATACCTGGGCACCTCCCCCAAGCTTGGCAGTTGCCAAGGGGAGTGCCCATACCCATGTGATTATGTCCTCGGACGTGATGGAGGTGGTGATGATGACGGTGGATAATCGCACATTGAGCGTAAAAGTTCCTCCAACTTGCGGATAATGCCCTTAAGCCCAACAATATGATCCTTCAACAGAATATTCTCCTATGTGAGATACTTGTTCTGTATGTGAGCTAACTCAATCATCTTGAAAGCTTCAATCTCTGTTGGAGTAAAGAGGTTAGGTAAAGGTTGAGGGATATCTTCTTCTTTCACCGCCGGAGCTTGAACCTCCATGGCTTTCTTGATCCCTTCATCCTTGTTGATATCTTCTGGTTCTTCTCTTTTCAGCTCTATCTTCAAAAGCCAAGCATCCTTGTCTTCATTGTTGGAGGAGGGTGAAGTCATGGTGCTCTAAATCTGCAACGGAAACAGCTCGAAACGAAAACAGAGGATATTTGCATGATACAATGGTCAAAACCTTAGGGAGTATATATAAGTTCCACATCGGGTCCATGAGCATGAACACAAAGGTTCAAGGTCGACTCCCACTTATCTAATGCACAACTTTCCATTCACTTCTCGCTTTCTAAGAAGTTGTAGCATTGAAATTTACCTGACGAAAAGCTAGTAGAGTATAACCCGCATAAATTTCGTGTCCACATGGATTTAGGGAAGACATGGATTCAGATCACTGGGCATCCTAGGAACATATACCACAACTTCATGAGTAAATAAAGCCCGAAAGAAGGGTATGGTTGACAAAAGCGGGGGATACAATTTACCGAAGGCATTATATATCCGAGGAAAAGCCCACAAGGTTATTGAATATGAAGGATGTTGTCGGATAAAACCCAACAAAGGATCTAGTGGTCCACAAGGGATCTGATGTGAGCATCGGTACTCAACTAGAAGAAGAAAGAATGCATGGAGATCAGATTATAGAAACATCTGAGTAATTCAAAGCTCAAATGCAAAGGAATTATGATTTCCAAAACGGTAGATAAGAAGCAGAGGCTTCGATCAAAGACAAGTAAATTGAATAGAAATAGATGGACAATCAATCAAGGTTTGATTTGTCGAACAATAGCTCATGTCCGGAATGACGTCCGAGCCGAAGGGAAGAATTCCAATTGAGATGGATGATTGCAAGCATTCAAAAACATATCGAATCAAATGTCCAAAAATGATGATGACAAAGGATACTAATGAGTATTGCTAGACACATGGAACTGACCATAATGCAAGCAGATAAGGAGGAACAAGAGTAATAGGCTACTGAGCATTTTCGGAAGATCAAATAGTTTTCAGGGCATCTTGTAATAACAAGAGCAACTGGGGATGAAGGTATGAACAAAAATGTAGGTAGTTACCCATAAGGATTTATCAGTGGTAGGGATCACAGCGGCGAAGGGCACAAGGGTCTTGATAAAACTTCAGAGAGTATCTCCAGAATCTTCTGGTGCACCAAGTAATCACCTGGAGTGAGGGGCTCTCCGGGAGAAAGTATTTACGAGAACCTAGAGTTGTTTAGAAAAATCACTTAACCCGAATAGAAGAGAGATCATATTCCCAGAGTATAGACAAGGAGTAAAAGATCCTAATACCACCCAATTGGCGACGTGGCCCCTTAGCCACACAACCATGTTAGTAAAATCATTTTTCAAACGCTAGACTCAACTTCGGCCAGAGAGTTGGAAAGGGGGATCCTACAGGCAGTCGGCTCTGATACGAACTTGTGACGCCCCCGATTCAATGCTACACTAATCATACACGCAAATGTGAACAATCAAGATCAGGGACTCACGGGAAGATATCACAACAAAACTCTAGACACAAATAAAATAATACAAGCTTCATATTACAAGCCAGGGGCCTCAAAGGCTCGAATACATAGCTCAATACACAAGAGTCAGTGGAAGCAACAATATCTGAGTACAGACATAAGGTTAACAAGGATGCCTTAAGAAGGCTGGCACAAAAGCAACATGATCGGAGAGGCAAGGCCTCCTGCCTGGGACCTCCTAACTACTCCTAGTCGTGGGCGGCCTCCATGTAGTAGTATCCGTCAGCGGTGGCATCTGGCTCCAGGTATCCACCATCTGGTTTGCATCAACCGGAAAGAAGAAAGAAGGGGAAAAGGGGTAGCAAAGCAACCGTGAGTACTCATCCAAAGTACTCGCAAGCATCAGATCTATACTAAGTATGCATTGGTATCAAAAGGAAGGCTTTTATCTGTGGACTGAACTGCAGAATGCCAGAATAGAGGGGGAAGGCCTAGCCTATCAAAGACTAGCATCTTCAAGGAGCTCCAAGTATCTTGCAGCATGTAGAAGAGTAAAGAATAGCAGTATTTATAATTAACAAGCATGTTGTAACATTAATGCCCAGAGATCCTTCCTCGACTCCTGCGAGAAAGCAATCCCGGAGCCATATATCTCAAGTATCCATTTGTAGTTGTGTAAGATCAGGATATAAGTCTGAACGTCCGTTACCGTGGACACAGCTATTAATAGATAATCTTCCATGCAGGGGTGCACCATGTTTTCCAACACGCTCGATCACTCTGGCCGGACACACTTTCCTGGGTCATGCCCGGCCTCGGAATATCAACACGTCGCAACCCTACCTAGGCACAGCAGAGAGATCCCCGCCGGTCTACCTCCTAAGCACTCCGGGGTCTGGGCCCATCGCTCGTTGCACTCCGGGTTGTTGCGCGCAAGGCGGGTCCAGGCTCCACCACTACAAGATGGTGCCGGCCCAGCCGTGCCGCACTACTGAACTAGACGTCTGACAAAGCTTCGGCTGATAATGCGACGTCGAGGCCCATAACTATTCTCATGTGGTGGTTGGTGCGTAATGGCCAGAGGCCAACTCAGAACAAATACCCAAACCATAGTGTATTATTAGCTTGCGGAGACGAGCAGAGACTCACGATCGAAAGTGACCCCGTCGCCCCGTATTTTGACAAGGGCCTAGAATGCCCGGCCGTGCCATGTCATTATCTTGCGGGTGCTCTCCGAGCCCGCCCGACTTTCACCAAGGTCTCAAGTAAAGTCAAATGTAACCGTGTGTCCAAACATCAAGGGGAAAACCCGAGGAATCACCCATGGAGGATTCCACTCAATGTAATCATCAAGGTGAACGTAAGAGGGACCACCCTCGAGGTTCACACTTGAGGTGTTGAACGACAGAGCCGTATTGGGAATGGTGAAAGAGGAAATCACCCTCGATGACCACGACCGTGTAGCTACACTACAGAATTATCATCAGGAGTGCGTTATGAGGGATCACCCTCGGCACTCGATAGTAGCTCTGCAGAGTTGAGCAACAAAAGGGGCGTGATGTGATGTGAGGTATAAGCCTCTAGTCGTCGATCACGTTGATCGGTCGTCGATGATAAAGCAAGGGCAACAAGGACAAGGTGGGGGTCACTGATGGATCACTATCCAACCTATACTAAGTAGTTTAGGATAAGCAGGTAGGTAACAATAGCAGGTACAAAAGCAGGCTATGCATCAGAATAGGAGCAATCAATTATAGTAGCAAAATCTAATGCAAGCATGAGAGAATGGAATGGGCGATATCGGGATGATCAAAGGGTGGGCTTGCCTGGAAGCTCCGTTGAAAGGGATAGAAGGGTCGTCGTCGACGTAGTCGATCACAGGGACATCAACATCGGTCTCGGGGTCTACCAGAGAGAAGAGCAGGAAGAAACAGTAAATACATGCAAATATATGCATAATAAGACAATAAGCGAGGCTAGAAGTGTTCTAACGCAACGCTAGTCGATACTGGCGAAGGGGGAAACATCCAGGAAGTTTTCCCGGTTCCGGACATCTGTCAAACAGATGAACCGGAGGGGAAAAGTTCAACGTTTGCTATGCTAGGGACGTGTGGCGGGTGAACAGACCACGTGTTCAGATTCGTCTCGTTGTTTTGAGCAACTTTCATGTACAAAGTTTTTCGATTCGAGTTACGGTTTATTTTATATGAATTTTCAAAGATTAAAACATTTTCTGGAATTTCTAAATAACAGAAATTGAATTATGACGTCAGCATGACTATAGGATGACGTCAGCAGTCAATTGGTCAGCTGACCAGGTTAAACCTAACCTATGGGTCCAGCGGGACCCACTGGTCAGTGAGAGTGGCTATAACAGTGAATTAACTAATCTAACTAAACTAATTAGGGGTGTGGGCCCAATATGTCAGTGAGACATTAGACTAATCTATTTACTAATTAAACTTTTAACTTAAAGTTAGATTAATTACGCGCGGGACCCACACGTCAGTGGCCCACGGGTGCCCAGTCAGTATTTGACTGGGTCAACCCAGTTATCTGGGGCCCGTGGGGCCCGCGGTCAGTGGCTGTGAGGTGGGGCCCGAAGGGCCACGTCGGCGGGCGGTGCCGAAGACGCGCCGACGACCATTTCCGCGGTGCAGCATAGCCGGACTTCGCCCAACAAATGCTACGGGGCACGGGGAGAGGTGCGGCTAGGCGCGTTCGATCGGGCGTTCGACGCCGCATCTACGGTGGCGACGCGACCCGTAACAGGCTGGAACAACGACGGCGAGAGGCAGGGTGGTCACCGGAGTTCGGCCACGTTCGGGTTTGGCGCTACGGGGCTTGACAGAGCGCGGGGATGGGTGCTTCGGGATCGCATGGGCGTGCTGAGCATGAACCCGAGCTTGTGTGAGCGTGATGGGCGGCGAGGGCACGGCTACGAGCTCGTCGGCTGCGAGGTGCTCGGGCGCGGCAAAAGCGGCGGCTGCGGCTACGCGGAGAGGCCGGAGAGAGGGGGAGACAATGCGGCTGCTCACCGTGAGCCTGTAGGTGTGCGTTAGCGGGCTCGGGGAGGACCAACGGCGACGAATCGGTGCCGGAGACGAAGATGGCCGCAGGAGGAAGAAGGGGGTCGTCGGGCTCGTGGTGGTGGCTTCCTTCTCGCTCCGGTTGGTGCAGAGGGAGTAGAAAAGGACGGCGCGCCATTGTGGCATGGTGAGGCGACGGAGAGGTGACGGTGGCGCGTCGATGACAGCGCACAGGAGAGAGAGGCAGGTGGGGGATGCGGGGAGGCAAGTGGAGAGGGGGAGAAAGGGGAGCCCCAGGCGTCGCCCTTATCCCCTCAGGGCGTGATATGTCTCCAACGTATCTATAATTTTGGATTGTTCCATGCTATTATATTACCCCTTTTGGATGTTTATGGGCTTTATTTTACACATTTATATCATTTTTGGGACTAACCTACTAACCGGAGGCCCAACCCGTATTGCTGATTTTTTTGCCTATTTCAGTATTTTGAAGAAAAGGAATATCAAACGGAGTCCAAACGGAATGAAACCCTCGGGAGCGTGATTTTTGGAACGAACGTGATACAGAGGACTTGGAGTGCAAGTCAAGAAGCAGCCGAGGCGGCCACGAGGGTGGAGGGCGCGCCCCCTGTCTCGTGGGCCCCTTGGGCGGCCACCGACGTACTTCTTCCTCCTATATATACCCATGTACCCCGAAAACATCTAGAGAGCGAAAAACAATTTCCACCGCCGTAACCTTCGGTATCCGCGAGATCCCATCTTGGAGCCTTCGCCGGTGCTCCGCCGGAGGGGGAATCGACCATGGGGGCTTCTACATCAACACCATAGCTCCTCTGATGAGTTGTGAGTAGTTTACCACAGACCTTCGGGTCCATAGTTATTAGCTAGATGGCTTCTTCTCTCTTTTTGGATCTCAATACCATGTTCTCCCCCTCTCTTGTGGAGATCTATTCGATGCAACTCTTTTTACGGTGTGTTTGTCGAGATCCAATGAATTGTGGGTTTATGATCAAGTTTATCTATGAGAAATATTTGAATCTCCTCTGAATTCTTTTATGTATGATTGAGTTATCTTTGCAAGTCTCTTCGAATTATCAGTTTGGTTTGGCCTACTAGATTGATCTTTCTTGCCATGGGAGAAGTGCTTAGCTTTGGGTTCAATCTTGCGGTGTCCTTACCCAGTGACAATAGGGGTTGCAAGGCACGTATTGTATTGTTGCCATCGAGGATAAAAAGATGGGGTTTATATCATATTGCATGAGTTTATCCCTCTACATCATGTCATCTTTCTTAATGCGTTACTCTGTTCTTATGAACTTAATACTCTAGATGCATGCTAGATAGCGGTCGATGTGTGGAGTAATTGTAGTAGATGCAGGCAGGAGTCGGTCTACTTCTCGCGGACGTGATGCCTATATACATGATCATGCCTATATGATCTCATAATTATTCGCTTTTCTATCAATTGCTCGATAGTAATTTGTTCACCCACCGTAATACTTATGCTATCTTGAGAGAAGCCACTAGTGAAACCTATGGCCCCCAGGTCTATCTTTTATCATATAAGCTTTCAATCTACTTTTATTTGCATCTTTACTTTTCTTATCTATATTATAAAATACCAAATATATATTTATCTTATCATACTATCTCTATCAGATCTCACTTTCGCAAGTGGCCATGAAGGGATTGACAACCCCTTTATTGCGTTGGTTGCGAGTTCTTTGTTTGTTTGTGTAGGTGCGTGGGACTTTTGAGGAGCCTCCTACTGGATTGATACCTTGCTTCTCAAAAACTGAGGGAAATACTTATGCTACTATTGCTGCACCACCCTTTCCTCTTCAAGGAAAATCAACGCAAGCTCAAGACATAGCAAGAAGGATTTCTGGCGCCGTTGCCGGGGAGGTCTTCGCTCAAGTCAAGACATACCAAGTACCCATCACAAACTCATCTCCCTCGCATTTACATTATTTGCCATTTGCCTCTCATTTTCCTCTCCCCCACTTCACCCTTGCCGTTTTATTTGCCCTCTCTTTCCCAATCTTCTCCTCTCTCTTTCACTTGCCTTTTTCTGTTTGCTTGTGTGTTGGATTACTTGTCGCCATGGCGCAAGATAATACCAAATTGTGTGATTTCTCCAATACCAAGAATAATGATTTCCTTAGTACTCCTATTGCTCCTTTAATGATGTTGAGTCTCGTGAAATCAATACTGCTTTGTTGAATCTTGTCATGAAAGATCAATTCGCCGGCCTTCCCAGTGAAGATGCCGCTACCCATCTAAACAACTTTGTTGATTTGTGTGATATGCAGAAGAAGAAAGATACGGATAATGATATTGGTACATTGAAGTTATTTCCGTTTTCACTTAGAGATCGTGCTAAAGTTTGGTTTTCGTCTTTGCCTAAGAATAGTATTGATTCATGGAATAAGTGCAAAGATGATTTTATCTCTAAGTATTTTCCTCCTGCTAAGATCATCACTCTTAGGAACGATACTATGAATTTTAAACAACTTGATCATGAGCATGTTGCCCAATCTTGTGAAAGAATGAAATTGATGATTCGCAATTGCCCTACTCATGGTTTGAATTTATGGATGATCATACAAATTTTTTATGCCGGGTTGAACTTTGCTTCTAGAAATCTTTTAGATTCGGCTGCGGGAGGCACGTTTATGGAAATTACTTTAGGAGATGCCACAAAACTCCTTGATAATATTATGGCTAATTATTCTCAATGGCACACCGAAAGATCTACTAGTAAAAAAGTGCATGCTATAGAAGAAATTGATGTTTTGAGTGGAAAGATGGATGAACTTATGAAGTTGTCTGCTACTAAAAATACTCCGCTTGATCCCAATGATATGCCTTTGTCTACTTTGATTGAGAATAATAATGAATCTATGGATGTGAATTTTGTTAGTAGGAATAGTTTTGGAAACAGTGCTTATAGAGGAAACTTTAATCCTAGACCGTTCCCTAGTAATTCCTCTAATAATTATGGAAATTCCTACAATAATTCTTATTGTAATTTTAATAAGATGCCCTCTGATTTTGAGAATAGTGTGAAATAATTTATGATCTCTCAAAAGAATTTTGATGCCTTACTTGACGAAAAATTGCTCAAAGTTGATGATTTGTCTAGGAACATTGATAGACTTTCGCTTGATGTTGATTCTGTTAAACTTATATCTAATCCTCCTAAGCATGATACCAGTGAGTCTCTCAAAGCAATGAGAATTTCCATTGATGAGTGCAAGGAAAGAACCGCTAGATTGCGTGCTAAGAAAGATTGCTTTGTAAAGCCGTGTTCTTCTAGTTTCAATGAAAATAATGATGAAGATCTTAAAGTTATTGATGTGTCTCCTATTAGATCTTTGTTTTGCAATATTAATCTTAATAATAATGGGACTGGAGATGAGTCAACCTTAGTTAGAAGGCGTCGCAATAATTCGGAGTTTTTAGATCTTGATGCTAAATTTGGTAAAAGTGGGATCGGAGAGGTCATGACTTTAAATAGCATTGAACCCACTATCTCAGATTTCAAGGAATTTTATTATGATAATTGTTCTTTAGAAGTTTGTATTTCCTTGTTGCAATCCGTTGTGAATTCTCCTCATGCTTATAGTCAAAATAAAGCTTTACCAAACATATTATTGATGCCTTGATGCAATATTATGATGAAAAACTTAATTTGGAAGTTTATAAACCTAGAAAACTTAATGATGAGTGGGAACCTACTATAAAGATTAAAATTAAAGATCATGAGTGTTTTGCTTTATGTTATTTGCTTGCTAGTGTTTCCACGATTCCGGAAACTTTATGTGATATTCTAGGTTTCCATGATGTTGATGATTGCTCTTTAAATTTGCACCTTGCGGATTCCACCATTAAAAAGCCAATGGGAAGGATCAATGATCTTCTCATTGTTGTTAATAGAAATTTGGTGCCCGTAGATTTTATCGTTCTTGATATAGATTGCAATCTTTCTTGCCCTATTATTCTTGGTACACCTTTCCTTAGAATGATTGGTGCGATTATTGATATGAAGGAAGGGAATATTAGATTCCAATTTCCATTAAGGAAAGGCATGGAGCACTTTCCAAGAAAGAAAATTAAATTACCTTATGAATCTATCATGCGGGCTACTTATGAATTGAGTGCCAAAGATGGCACTGCTTAGATCTATTCTTCGCTTTTATGCCTAGCTAGGGGCCTTAAACGATAGCGCTAGTTGGGAGGCAACCCAATTTTATTTGTATTTTTTGTTTTTGTTTCTGTTTAGTAATAAAATTTTCATCTACCTTCTGTTTAGAAGTGTTTTTATGTTTTAATTAGTGTTTGTGCCAAGTAGAACATATAGGATAACCTTTGGTGATAGTTAATTTGATTCTGCTGAAAAAACAGAAACTTTGCACGCACGAAATTAGGTTTGTTAAATCACAGAAACGTGATTTTGTGTTGATTCTTTTTGATTCTGATCATTAGAAAAATTTTCCAGGACTTCCTATTTTGGTAGGATTTTTAAAGTTCCATAAGTTTGCGTTAGTTACAGATTCCTACAGACTGTTCTGTTTTTTACAGATTCTGTTTTTCGTGTGTTGTTTGCTTATTTTGATGCATCTATGGTTAGTATTAAGTGGTATGAACCATAGAGAACTTGGAATACAGTAGGTTTAATACCAAAATAAATAAAGAATGAGTTCATTACAGTACCTTATGTGGTGGTTTTGTTTTCTTTCACTAACGGAGCTTATGAGATTTCCTGTTGAGTTTTGTGTTGTGAAGTTTTCAAGTTTTGGGTAAAGATTTGATGGACTATGGAACAAGGAGTGGCAAGAGCCTAAGCTTGGGGATTCCCATGGCACCCAAAGATATTCAAGAATAGCCAAAAGCCTAAGCTTGGGGATGCCCCCGGAAGGCGTCCCCTCTTTCGTCTTCGTTCATTGGTAACTTTACTTGGAGTTATATTTTTATTCACCACATGATATGTGTTTTGCTTGGAGCGTCATGTATGATATTAGTTTTTGCTTTTTAGTTTTCCACAATCATCCTTGTTGTAAACACCTTTTGGGAGAAGCCCACTTGATTAGAATTTATTAGAATACTCTATGTGCTTCACTTATATCTTTTGAGCTTGATAGATTTTGCTCTAGTGCTTCACTTATATCTTCTAGAGCATGGCGGTGGATTAATTTTGTAGAAATTGATAGTCTCTCATGCTTCACTTATATTATTTTCAGAGTCTCTTAGAACAACATGGTATTTTCTATGGTTACAAAATTGGTCCTAGAATGTTAGGCATCCAAGTTGGGTATAATAAAAACTAGCAAAGAAAGTGAATTGGATGCTATGATCAATTTGATACTTGATAATTGTTTTGAGATATGGAGGTAGTGATATTAAAGTCATGCTAGTTGGGTGATTATGAATTTAAAGAATGATTGTGTTGAAGTTTGTGATTCCCATAGCATGCACGTATGGTGAACCGCTTTGTGATGAAGCTGGAGCACAATTTTATTTATTGATTGTCTTCCTTATGAGTGGCGGTCGGGGACGAGCGATGGTATTTTCGTACCAATCTATCCCCCTAGGAGCATGTGCGTAATACTTTGTTTTTGATGACTTGTAGATTTTTTGCAATAATTATATGAGTTCTTATGACTAATGTTGAGTCCATGGACTATACGCACTCTCACCCTTCCACCATTGCTAGCCTCTCTTGTACCGCGCAACTTTCGCCGGTACCATACACCCACCATATACCTTCCTCAAAACAGCCACCATACCTACCTATTATGGCATTTCCATAGCCATTCCGATATATTTCCATGCAACTTTCCATCGTTCCGTTTATATGACACACATCATCATTGTCATATTGCTCTTTGCATGATCATGTAGTTGACATCGTATTTGGGGCAAGGCCACCTTCATCATTTTCATACATGTCGCTCTTGATTCATTGCATATCCCGGTACATCGCCGGATGCACTCATATAGAGTCATATCTTGTTCTAAGTATTGAGTTGTAATCTTGAGTTGTAAGTAAATAAAAGTGTGATGATCTTCATTATTAGAGCATTGTCCCAGTGAGAAAAGGATGATGGAGACTATGATTCCCCCACAAGTCGGGATGAGACTTCGGACTTTACAAAAAAAAGAGGCCAAAGAGCCCACCAAATAAAAAATAGAAAAAAAAGAGAAGAAAGGCCAAAAAAAGAAAGGCCCAAAAAAAGAAGAAGAAAAAGAGAAAAAAATGAAATGAGAGAAAAGGAGAGAAGGGACAATGCTACTACCCTATTTACCACACTTGTGATTCAAAGTAGCACCATGATCTTCATGATAGAGAGTCTCCTATATTGTCACTTGCATATACTAGTGGGAATTTTTCATTATAGAACTTGGCTTGTATATTCCAATGATGGGCTTCCTCAAAATGCCCTAGGTCTTCGTGAGCAAGCGAGTTGGATGCACACCCACTTAGTTTCTTTTGTTGAGCTTTCATACATTTATAGCTCTAGTGCATCCGTTGCATGGCAATCCCTACTCACTCACATTGATATCTATTAATGGGCATATCCATAGCCCGTTGATACGTCTAGTTGATGTGAGACTGTCTTCTCCTTTTTGTCTTCTCCACAACCACCATTCCATTCCACATATAGTGTTATGTCCATGGCTCACGCTCATGTATTGCGTGAAAGTTGAAAAAGTTTGAGATTACTAAAGTATGAAACAATTGCTTGGCTTGTCATCGGGGTTGTGCATGATTAAATACTTTGTGTGATGAAGATAGAGCAACAGCCAGACTATGTGAATTTGTAGGGATAACTTTCTTTAGCCATGTTATTTTGTGAAGACATGATTGCTTTGATTAGTATGCTTGAAGTATTACTATTTCTTATATCAATATGAACTTTTATTTTGAATCATTTGGATCTGAACATTCATGCCACAATAAAGAAGATTACATTGAGAAGTATGCTAGGTAGCATTCCACATCAAAATTTCTGTTTTTATCATTTACCTACTCGAGGACGAGCAGGAATTAAGCTTGGGGATGCTTGATACGTCTCCAACGTATCTATAATTTTTGATTGTTCCATGCTATTATATTACCCCTTTTGGATGTTTATGGGCTTTATTTTACACATTTATATCATTTTTGGGACTAACCTACTAACCGGAGGCCCTTGTGGAGATCTATTCGATGTAACTCTTTTTGCGGTGTGTTTGTCGAGATCCGATGAATTGTGGGTTTATGATCAAGTTTATCTATGAGAAATATTTGAATCTCCTCTGAATTTTTTTATGTATGATTGAGTTATCTTTGCAAGTCTCTTCGAATTACCAGTTTGGTCTGCCTACTAGATTGATCTTTCTTGCCATGGGAGAAGTGCTTAGCTTTGGGTTCAATCTTGCGGTGTCCATACCCAGTGACAATAGGGGTTGCAAGGCACGTATTGTATTGTTGCCATCGAGGATAAAAAGATGGGGTTTTATATCATATTGCATGAGTTTATCCCTCTACATCATGTCATCTTTCTTAATGCGTTACTCTGTTCTTATGAACTTAATACTCTAGATGCATGCTGGATAGCGGTCGATGTGTGGAGTAATTGTAGTAGATGCAGGAAGGAGTCGGTCTAGTTCTCACGGACGTGATGCCTATATACATGATAATCCTAGATAATCTCATAATTATTCGCTTTTCTATCAATTGCTCGACAGTAATTTGTTCACCCACCGTAATACTTATGCTATCTTGAGAGAAGCCACTAGTGAAACCTATGGCCCCCAGGTCTATCTTTTATCATATAAGCATTCAATCTACTTTTATTTGCATCTTTACTTTTCTTATCTATATTATAAAATACCAAAAATATATTTATCTCATCATACTATCTCTATCAGATCTCACTTTTGCAAGTGGCCGTGAAGGGATTGACAACCCCTTTATTGTGTTGGTTGCGAGTTCTTTGTTTGTTTGTGTAGGTGCATGGGACTTTTGAGGAGCCTCCTACTGGAGTGATACTTTGGTTCTCAAAAACTGAGGGAAATACTTATGCTACTATTGCTGCATCACCCTTTCCTCTGCAAGGAAAACCAACACAAGCTCAAGACGTAGCAGGGCGGCGCCGGCGAGGCTGGTCCGACAGGGACGAGCTCCTATTCGGGCGCGGTCGTGAACAGGAGAAGACGACCGGGGGGGAGATGGGCGGCAGGGCCAACAGGCCAACTGGGCCAAGTGGCCCTGGGGGAGGGGAGGGGCCTGTATCTTCTTCTTTTTTTCTTTTTTTACACTTTAACCTTTTATATTTTTCTATTTTATTTTGTTTAGGTCATTCAACCAATTTGCAAAATGGTTGGTTCACCACCAATAATTTATACATGAAAATTTGCCACATGATGAATATTTTATTTTTTACATTTGAAAACTTTTGAGTTTGACTTGATTTTGAAATTTGAAAATAGAGTGGGTTTGAAACATCGCGAGTTTAACAACGGTAGTCATGATGATGTGGCATCATTAGCAGGTAATTACTGTAGCTTAATTATCCGGGTGTCACACAATGAGATGTACAGAAAATGAGCCAAGAGAATCAAGTTCTACCTCTGACTCATCATCATCAGCAGCAGCATCATCATCGTCATCCAAGTTAAGTAACTCAGAGGGGTCAGTCTTCTTCTTGGTAGGCTTTTTGTTAGCCTTGGTCTCTGTCCGGGTCTTCTTAGCCGTCTTGTCCTGCAGCTTCTTCTTCCAAAAAGGAGAATCGGCATGTGCAAGTCAGATGACTATAAGAAGACAGTGTTAATGAAGACATGATTCAACTGAAACATTATGTGTAAAACTTATAGATGGTGGCTGGTTGAGGGTGCAGAAAGGATTAAGTCCGATTTTGCTGCACTCTGCCAAGCTTTCATTCAATAAAGCCTTGGTCACATCATTGATTTCTTCAATAGTTAATTGGATTTCGCAGTGGCGTTGTGGATCTTTCAAGCCATCGGTATACTCGCACATTAAGCCGGGGCGGCAGCTTAAGGGTAGAATTCTCCAGGCGACCCAGCATCGAACAAGGTCGACGTCGGTTAAGCCGTTAGCCATGAAGGCTCTGATTTTTGAAAAAATGGGCGCATATTTGGCCCGTTCCTTGGTGTTGATCCACTCTGGGAGTTGATGTGTGTTGCCAAGCCAGTGTTCACGATAACCCGGCAGGGGATTTTCACCCTCTGGAGATGTATCTTGGCACTAAAACCAAGTCTGGTTCCAGTCCTTAGGATGACTACGCGGCTTGGCATATGGGAAGGTGGCCTCTTTCCGCTTCTGAATTGAAACTCCGCCTAGCTCTAAGCTGGGCCCATCTATGAATTCAGTCTGCCGGTTCAAGTAATAGAATTCCCTGAACAGTTCGACAGTGGGCTCTTCTTGAGGATAAGCTTCGCAAAAAACTTGGAAGTTACATATGTTGGAGACAGAATTGGGCCCAATATCTTGAGGATGAAGCTGAAAAAAGTGTAACACATCTCGGAAGAATTTTGAACCGGGTGTGGTAAACCCCCGGATCATATGATCAGTAAAAACAATTACTTCTCCTTCCTTGGGCTTAGGAGGATTTTTAGTTCCCGGGACCCTCCAATGGATGTCATCTTTTTTGGCTAAGACGCCAGTCTGACCAAAAATGTTCAAATCTTCCTCGGTAACCCGGGATGCTACCGAGTTGCATGAACTGAAGGTCTTAGTCATTGTTGATGATGGTCTAAAAAGGTAATATTGTCGGTTTAAGATAATGTTGTTAGGCCGGTCATTGGTTCAAAGGTAAGAACTATAAACATGCAGTGTGTTAAGACAAAGGATAATGTGTTGAGTTATGTAGAGCAATCTACTGGCGGCTTAAGAGGGGACTAATGGTACCTGGCGGGTTATGGTTTATCAGTTAAGCCGCCAAAACAACTATCAGTTTTCATATCTATGAGTGAAGAATTGCTAAGTGTTGGACAAACAGTTTTCACAGATCGGTGTTATAATTTGGATCTACAGCAGTTCAGATAATGAAGAAAAATTCTAAACCTAAGTGGCGGCAACAGAACAGTTCACGTGCTCAGATGAGATCTCCTACGGAAGGGAGGCGTTCAAATAACAAAAACAAGTGCTAAATTGCTACTGCACAAGGTTGGTACTATGCTTGGATCAAAAACTTCAGGATCTAAGGAGGAACAGAGATGAACGGCGATGAACTCCGATGAACTCGAGCAAACCCTTATGGAGATTTATGGTGAGGAAAAGAGGAGAGGTTACCGGGGCTGTTGGACAGCGGAGGCGCGCGGCGGTGTTCTGGTGCGTTCAGGTCGATGCAGCGGCCAGGATTGATGTAGTGCACGAGGTCCACGGCGGCGGAGCTCGGGCGCGTTGGCGTCCAGAGGAAGGAAGAAGAAGAGGCTGCGGCAGGGGGTAAAATGAAAACAGGCCCCCCTATCCCTATTTATAAGGCAGTGAATAGAGGGCATGCGCGGGAATTGAGGAGGCTGAAAAATGATTATGTGACAGCACAGATGCCTTGATTTTCGGGTGGTTCATTAAAAGTGAAGATATGCTGAGATGTTCTGGGCCTCGTGCAATATTAATGTGAGATGACGTCATGGCGGGTTAGCACAATTCTGTGAGTTGACGTCATGGCGGGTTATAAGATTTCATAAGGACTGGCGATGAAGGATTTTTTTCTAAGTCAAGTATTGAAGATTGATATGAACAAGTTCACATCAACCTGGGGCCTAATGTTGGGGATATAACTATTGGGTATGACCCGCCTAGGAGGGGCTGGGTCATACCACTGGTGGTTCATAATGAGAAGGCCCGAGAAGATGTTGAAGATGGCGGTTCATGAAGCAAGCTTACTGAAGGCCCAAGACCCGGAGGCGACTTGAGGCCCACGGGCATAAGCCGCCATATGTTTAACTTGTATGTTAAGGAAAGTTTAGTTTTGTCACCAAGTCGACACGTTGTGTATGAGCCGGCTAGGACTTTGTAAGCCACCGGGCATCAACCTATGTATATAAAGGGGTGACCTAACGGTGGGTTAGGGCAAGAAACAACAAGTCGAGAACCAGGTCAAGCGTATTTTCTCCCTAGTAATCGAAACCCAAGCAATACAACCTAAAGCAGGAGTAGGCCTTTACTCGTTGAGAGGGGCTGAACCTGGGTAAAACTCTCTGTGTCCTTTGTCCCATTTAACTCCTTCAAGCTAACTACATTGTGATGGCTCCACACCTAAGTCCTCATGCTAGAGCATCTGTCGTGGCAATTCCACGACAATTACGTTGTGGTGTTCCAGGTGGCATGAGTTGCGAAACTATTCCACATTGTTTCAAATGAAGACCAAACTCGTAACTCAAATATTCGCCTCCACGATCAGATCGTAGAAACTTTATTTTCTTGTTACGATGATTTTCCACTTCACTCTGAAATTCTTTGAACTTTTCAAATGTTTCAAACTTATGTTTCATTAAGTAGATATACCCATATCTGCTCAAATCATCTATGAAGGTCAGAAAATAACGATACCCACCGTGAGCCTCAACACTCATCGGACCGCATACATTGGTATGTATTATTTCCAATAAGTCAGTGGCTCGCTCCATTGTTCCGGAGAATGGAATCTTAGTCATCTTGCCCATGAGGCATGGTTCACAAGCATCAAGTGATTCATAATCAAGTGATTCCAAAAACCCATCAACATGGAGTTTCTTCATGCGCTTTACACCAATATGACCTAAACTGCAATGCCACAAATAAGTTGCACTATATTACTAACTTTGCATCTTTTGGCTTCAATATTATGAACATGTGTATCACCACGATCGAGATTCAACCAAAATAGACCACTCATCAAGGGTGCATGACCATAAAAGATATTACTCATATAAATAGAACAACCATTATTCTCTGATTTAAATGAATAACCGTCTCGCATCAAACAAGATCCAGATATAATGTTCATGCTCAAAGCTGGCACCAAACAACAATTATTCAGGTCTAAAACTAATCCCGAAGGTAGATGTGGAGGTAGCATGCCGACGGCGATCACATCGAACTTGGAACCATTTCTAACGTACATCGTCACCTCGTCCTTAGCCAATTTTTGTTTAATCTGTAGCCCCTATTTCGAGTTGCAAATATGATCAACAGAATTAGTATCAAATACCCAGGCGCTACTACAAGCATTAATAAGGTACACATTAATGACATGTATATCAAATATACCTTTCACTTTGCCATCCTTCTTATCCGCCAAATACTTGGGGCAGTTCCGCTTCTAGTGACCAGTCCCTTTGAAGTAGAAGCTCTCAATTTCAGGCTTAGGTCCAGACTTGGGTTTCTTCCCGGGAGTAGCAACTTGCTTGCTATTCTTCTTGAAGTTACCCTTCTTCCCTTAGCCCTTTTTATTGAAACTAGTGGTCTTGTTAACCATCAACACTTGATGCTCCTTCTTGATTTCTACCTCCGCAGCCGTTAGCATTGCGAAGAGCTCGGGAATTGTCTTTTCCATCCCTTGCATATTATAGTTCATCACGAAGCCTTTATGGCTTGGTGGAAGTGATTGAAGAACTCTGTCAATGACACTATCATCCGGAAGATTAACTCCCAGCTGAGTCAAGTGGTTATGGTACCCAAACATTCTGAGTATGTGTTCACTGACAGAACTATTCTCCTCCATCTTGCAGCTATAGAACTTGTTGGAGACTTCATATCTCTCAACGCGGGTATTTGCTTGAAATATTAACTTCAACTCTTGGAACATCTCATATGATCCATGACATTCAAAACATCTTTGAAGTCCTAATTCTAAGTCGTAAAGCATGGCACACTGAACTATCGAATAGTCATCAGATCAAGCTTACCAGACGTTCATAACATCAGCATCTGCTCCTGCAGCAGGCCTTGCACCTAGCGGTGCTTCAAGGACGTAATTCTTATATGCAGCAATGAGGATAATCCTCAAGTTACGGACCCAGTCCGTCTAGTTGCTACCATCATCTTTCAACTTAGCTTTCTCTAGGAATGCATTAAAATTCAAGGGAACGGTAGCATGGGCCATTGATTTACGACAACATAGATATGCAAAAAACTACCAGGACTAAGTTCATGATAAGTTAAAGTTCAATTAATCATATTACTAAAGAACTCCCACTTGGATAGACATCCCTCTAGTCATATAAATGATCACGTGATCCATATCAACTAAACCATGTTCGATCATCACATGAGATGGAGTAGTTTTCAATGGTGAACATCTCTATGTTGATCATATCTACTATATGATTCACGTTCGACCTTTCGGTCTCAGTGTTCCGGGGCCATATCTGCATATGCTAGGCTCGTCAAGCTTAACCCGAGTATTCTGCACATGCAAAACTGGCTTGCACCCGTTGTATGTGAATGTAGAGCTTATCACACCTGATCATCACCTGGTGTCTCAGCACGACGAACTATAGCAATGGTGCATATTCAGGGAGAACACTTATACCTTGAAATTTAGTGAGGGATCATCTTGTAATGCTACCGCCGTACTAAGCAAAATAAGATGCATAAAAGATAAACATCACATGCAATCAAAATATGTGACATGGTATGACCATCATCATCTTGTGCCTTTGATCTCCATCTCCAAAGCACCGTCATGATCTCCATTGTCACCGGCTTGACACCTTGATCGCCATCATAGCATCATTGTCGTCTCGCCAACTATTGCTTCTACGACTATTGCTACCACTTAGTGATAAAGTAAAGCAATTACATGGCGATTGCATTTCATACAATAAAGCGACAACCATATGGCTCCTGCCAGTTGCCGATAACTTTGTTACAAAACATGATCATCTCATACAACAATTTATATCACATCATGTCTTGACCATATCACATCACAACATGCCCTATAAAAACAAGTTAGACGTCCTCTACTTTGTTGTTGCAAGTTTTACGTGGCTGCTACGGGCTTCTAGCAAGAACCATTCTTACCTACACATCAAAACCACAACGATTTTCGTCAAGTGTGTTTTTTTAACCTCACACAAGGACCGGCTGTAGTCAAACTCGATTCAACTAAAGTTCGAGAGACAGACACCCGCCAGCCACCTGTGTGCAAAGCATGTCGATAGAACCAGTCTCATGAATGTGGTCATGTAATGCTGGTTCGGGACGCTTCATCCAACAATACCGCTGAATCAAAGTAATACATTGGTGGTAAGAAGTATGACTATTATCGCCCACAAATCTTTGTGTTCTACTCATGCAAATCATCTACGCATAGACCTGGCTCGGATGCCACTGTTGGGGAACGTAGCATGCAATTTCAAAAAAAAAATCCTACGATCATGCAAGGTCTATCTAGGAGATGCATAGCAACGAGAGGGGGAGAGTGTGTCCACGTACCCTCGTAGACCGAAAGCGGAAGCGTTAGGTTAATGCAGTTGATGTAGTCGAACGCCTTCACGATCCAACCGATCTAGTCTCGAACGTACGGCACCTCCGAGTTCAGCACACGTTCAACTTGATGACGTCCCTCGAACTCTTGATCCAGCAGAGGGTCGAGGGATATTTTTGTCAGCACGATGGCGTGATGATGGTGTTGGTGATGTGATCCGCGCAGGGCTTCGCCTAAGCACTACGATGACACTACCGGAGGAGTAAACGATGGAGGAGGGCTCCGCACACGGCTAAGACAATGTTGTTCCTTTGGGGTGCCCCCTGCCCTCGTATATACAGGAGGGGGAGGAGGCCAGCGGCCAGGAGGGGCGCGCCATGGGGGGAGTCCTACTAGGACACCACTCCTAGTAGTATTCGCCCCCCCCCCCACCTTTTTCCTTTTTTCCGGGGTAGCGAAGGGGAAAGGGAGAGGGAGTAGGAAAAGGAAAGGGGGGGCGCCGCCCCCACCCGTTGGCCAATTCGGATTGGCAAGGGGGACCCGCCACCTCTTATGGCCGACCCT
>NC_041385.1:151307928-151365732 GCF_002162155.2 Triticum dicoccoides
ACTTATCCGAAACTTCCCGAAACCATTCCAGTGTCCGAATGTAACCTTACAATATATCATTTTTTACCTCTCGGCCATTTCGAGAATCCTCATCATGTCCTGATCTCATCCGAGACTCCGAACAAACTTCGGTCACCAAAACACATAACTCATAATACAAATCGTCATCGAACGTTAAGCGTGCGGACCCTACGGGTTCAAGAACTATGTAGACATGATTGACACACATCCCCGATCAATAATCAATAGCAGAATCTGGATGCTCATATTGGTTCCAACATATTCTATGAATATCTTTATCGGCCAAACCACATAACAACATACGTTGTTCCCTTTGTCATCGGTATGTTACTTGCCCGAGATTCGATCGTCGGTATCTTCATACCTAGTTCAATCTCATTAACGGTGATGACCCACAAGTATAGGGGATCTATCGTAGTCCTTTCGATAAGTAAGTGTCAAATCCAACGAGGAGCAGAAGGAAATGACAAGCGGTTTTCAGTAAGGTATTCTCTGCAAGCACTGAAATTATCGGTAATAGATAGTTTTGTGATAAGGTAATTTGTAACGGGTAACAAGTAATAAAAGTAAACAAGGTGCAGCAAGCTGGCCCAATCCTTTTTATAGCAAAGGACAAGCTTTGACAAACTCTTATATAAAGGAAAGCACTCCCGAGGACACATGGGAATTATCTTGAAGCTAGTTTTCATCATACTCATATGATTCGTGTTCGTTACTTTGATAATTTGATATGTGGGTGGACCATTGCTTGGGTACTGCCCTTCCTTGTACAAGCATCCCACTTATGATTAACCCCTCTCGCAAGCATCTGTAACTATGAAAGAAGGATTAAGGTAAACCTAACTGTCGGTGTCAAAACCGGCGGATCTCGGGTAGGGGGTCCCGAACTGTGCGTCTAGGCGGATGGTAATAGGAGACAAGGGACACGATGTTTTACCCAGGTTCGGGCCCTCTTGATGGAGGTAAAACCCTACGTCCTGCTTGATTGATATTGATGATGTGGGTATTACAAGAGTAGATCTACCACGAGATCAAGGAGGCTAAACCCTAGAAGCTAGCCTATGGTATGATTGTTGTTATTGTCGTTGTTCTACGGACTAAAACCATCCGGTTTATATAGGCACCGGAGAGGGCTAGGGTTACACAGAGTCGGTTACAATGGTAGGAGATCTATATATCCGTATCGCAAAGCATGCCTTCCACGCCAAGGAAAGTCCCATCCGGACACGGGAGAAAGTCTTCAATCTTGTATCTTCATAGTCTTGGAGTCCGGCGGATGATGATAGTTCGGCTATCCGGACACCCCCTAGTCTAGGACTCCCTCAGTAGCCCCTGAACCAGGCTTCAATGACGACGAGTCCGGCGCACATATTGTCTTCGGCATTGCAAGGCGGGTTCCTCCTCCGAATAATTTATAGAAGATTGTGAACACCAGGATAGTGTCCGGCTCTGCAAAATAAATTCCACATTCCACCGTAGAGAGAATAATATTAACACAAGTTCAATCTGCTGATGTATTTCGTGGCGTGACGTCACACCACAACCAAGCCTTTACTTGAATCGTTTATTATACCACCTCAGCGCATTTAGCGAAGCGGTTTCCTTGGCACGTCTTGTCGAAGCAGAGATCGTGTTCCCCTTATTCCGGGATTCCCATCAATACGAACGTGGGTAACCCAACCGCGCCATTGATTGCGGCGCTTGGGAGAAAAGCGAGTTTTACCAGGCCGGTGGGGACGCATAGCTTCGTCCGCCCATATATAAGGGGATAAGGATCCACCTTTTTACCTACGCCTTCTTCCTCCTTTGCTTATCCATCTCCGCGCACTCGAGCTCCAGCACCCAAGCCCGCATATCTGACCTCAACCTTCTCCAACTATGTCCGGAGCGGGAGGCAAGTGGATGGCCTCCTCCGTTACGGAGGGGCACATGAAGAAGCTGCGCAGCGCCGGATATCTGTCCAGCGACATCGCGCACCGGCTCCCCGACGAGGGGCAGCCCATCCCCACCCCTAGGCCCCATGAGAGTGTGGTATTCCTTCCCCATTTCCTTCGCGGACTGGGCTTCCCACTTCACCCCTTTGTCCGGGGGATCATGTTCTACTACGGCCTGGATTTCCATGATCTGGCCCCGAATTTCATCCTCAACATCTCGGCGTTTATCGTCGTGTGCGAGGCTTTCCTCTGCATCCAGCCCCACTTCGGCTTGTGGCTCAAGACCTTCAATGTCAAGCCGAAGGTTGTAAAGGGCAGCCAAGCGGAATGCGGAGGCGCCATGGTGGGTAAGATACCCAATGTTACTTGGCTTGAGGGTGCCTTCGTGGAAACCATCAAGGGGTGGCAATCGGGGTGGTTCTACATCACCGAGCCGCGTGACCCTAAATGGGCAGCGGCCCCCGAATTCAGATCTGGCATCCCCACACGGCTCACCTCCTAGAAAGAAAGTAGACTAACTTGGGGCGATTTGGAGGAGCTGACCGGACTCCAAGCCTGCATCCAAAAGCTAGTGAACAAGAAACTCAAGCTTGTCAACGTAGTCCAGGTCATGCTCATCCGCCGGATTCTCCCGTGCCAACAACGGGCCTTCAAGTTGTGGGAGTTCGATCCGGCCCAGCACCAAACCTTGAGCGGGCTCTTCGACACAAGGTACGAAGATGCCTGGAAGGTGTTGTTCAAGGGTGCCGAGGCTCCCACATCCGCTACCGATGACCGCGGATTCAGCTCGCAGCGCCAGGCTAGCGAGGTAAGCGATTCTACCCTTTACGGGACACTTGTTTCTCATAGTTTGACTCTATGCGGGATCTAAACTCCCTTTCCTTTGACAAGACTGGCTGAAGAAGGCCGAGCAGACTAACTGTCCGGCCCCTTTGCCAGAAGACCCAGCGGACGCCTGTTTAGCGGGGCTGCTGGTTCCGGCACCCCACGTGGTGCCGGAGAAGAAGGCCAAGAAGGAGGCCACGGGCACTCGAAAGAGTTCCCGTTTTCAGGTGTCCGATGACTCCGAGGCGGACTCCTCCCCTGAGGACGAGGAGGAGAAGAAAAAGGCCTCTCCCCCAGCAGGGGGAGGGAAGAAAAGGAGGGCCTCCCCAACAAGGGAGGCCGAAGGGTCCAAGAAGGGAAGAACTCTTCCCCCGGACTGTTCCGCCAATGCCGGTGACGACGACGAGGATTGGCCTCCAAGGGCCAA
Source organism: Triticum dicoccoides (assembly GCF_002162155.2). Classification (NCBI taxonomy): domain Eukaryota; kingdom Viridiplantae; phylum Streptophyta; class Magnoliopsida; order Poales; family Poaceae; genus Triticum; species Triticum dicoccoides. The sequence goes on from NC_041385.1 coordinate 151,311,136, forward strand.
GCCCCTGGCGAGATCATAAGTATCCGAACTCCCGAATGACTTCATGATTTTTCTTTTTGCCACATGGTGTCTTTCTAACGCCGTGTACAACCCTGCAGTCCGCCCAAGGACGATCTTCCTGCTTCGTCAAGCGGGTCCTTGGGCTCATCGGATGTGAACAGTACTTCACTTCCAACCGCCTCCTCTCCCCATGACGCTGACGACACTGAGGTGGGATCCCAGAGAGCGACCCACCCGAAGGAGGAGGACCCGAAGGCGCCACAGGGCGACCTCTCGGACTTCGTGCCGGACTCTGCACCGGAACCTGCAGTGGTTCCGGAGTCCGGCGGGCGGCCCCTTCGCAAGAAGGGCAAGACCGTGGCGCCGGTGGCCTCCGTCCAACCGGAGGCGCCGGATAACTTGCTGGAGGCGCTCAACGGCGCTTCCATCGAGGAGGAACACCACACTGTCACGAGTGCGGTGATTCAGAAGGTCAAGCTCGCCAAAAGCAGGCTGACCGAAGCCTGCAGCAGCCTTCTATCAGGCTTTGAGGTAAGAATATTAATATATGTAAAATAGTACCGCATAGACAGTAGCCCCTGATGCTCGGTTCGGTGTTCGGAAAGAAAAGCCGGACTGAGGATCTAAAAAGATATACGCAGGAGTCTTAATAAATATGTCAATATGGGATTGCAGGCTGCGCTACTGACCTCTGTCGCACTGACTACGGAGGTCAATGCTTTGAAGCAAAGCCTCGAGCGGTCCGAGAATGAGCTCGGCCGTGCCAAGAAGCAGCTCGAGGACAAGGAAGGTCAGCAACACCTTATTAAAGTTGTACCTTACAGAAAAGGATTTGGTTGCAACAGAAATGACAAGGATAACGTGGGTACTTCAGGGGCCACGAACGAGGTGGCGACTTTGAAGGAGGCAGTGTCCGTAGCCGAACGTAATGCGGCTGTGGAACATGCTGGGCGAGAGAAGCAGGAGGCCCGGGTGGCGGAGGTACAGCAAGAGCTCCAGGCTCTCATGGAAAAGCATGAGAGTTTGGAGCGCGACTCGAAGACTCGAGAGTCCGAGCTTGCATCGGCTCTTGAGAGCACCAAAGCCGCTAAGGCCGAAGCCCACAAGGCCCTTCAGGAGATCGAGGCGTTGAAGAAAATAGCGGCGGGTAAGGCATTTTTCATGCAAAGCAAGCATGTGAATGTGAATTACCTGTTACTTACCCGAATTCAGAGCTCTCCAGGAGCGTTCGCAGATCTGCCCTGCAGCGTGTCCGATGTTGCCGCTTTCTACAGGGCCGAGGAGGGGAGCTCAACGGAGAAGGTCTTCTTGTCTCAGTATGCTGAGGCCGGACATCCGGTGGCCCTTAGCGACCAGCTGAAGCAGTTGGTCGAGCTCCACAAGGTGGCCGAACAGGCCATGAAGGGCCTCATAGTTCGGTTGTGGCCCAATGAGGCCATGCCTGGGAGCTACTTCGGCCTGGTGCGGCGGCTGGTGGATGCTTGTCCATGGGTTGAGGTCATCAAGCGATCCGCCTGTATTGAAGGTGCCCGTCGGGCCCTTGCCCGTGCTAAGGTGCACTGGGGCAAGAAGGATGCTGAGAAGCTTGTGACGGATGCGCCCGCGCCGGGCAAGGAGTATCGCACGCCCGAGATGTATTACAAGAGAGTCCTGAAGGGTGCCCGCACTATTGGGGGTGAGTGCTCCAATAATGTAATATTTGAGTAGACTCGCATTTTGTTATCCTGTGCGCTGAAAACTTTGTTCATATGCGCTAAGCAACGCTTGTTGATTTAAAATATTACCTTCTGTGCGGCTGTTATCAAATCTGAGAGATGGCAAGTCGTCGGCTTCAGCCCCCATGCCACGAGTGCTGGGGTGTTCGGGATAAATTTGAGCACTCTTGTTCCCATATTTGGGTCCATCTAGGGAGGTGCTGAACACAACGAACTAGGCAACTGGACCTATAATGCTTGAACACTCTCACTTAGCCATAGAATTCTATAATTTTAAATTTCGGCGAAGCCCCTAGTGTTCGAAAGGCCGAATTCGAGGCGCTATCCACGCCTGGGCCGGACAAAGCCGGTTCCTCGCTCTAAGCAGCATAAGTCTTTAGGGACTCAAAAAAACCTCTCGAACAGCGACCGGCTCTCGCCTCATCATGACGGTCAGTTTTAGCTTTCTCCACTGAGGCGCTCGCCCAGCTCAACCGGGGCGCAATCGCAGTGGTTCTCCCAGTGCTACCTTAGCCGATAGAACGGAACGTAAGGTACCAAAAGATGGGAGCCGCGCAAACCCAACTATTGACCCAAGACATGATTCGGAGCCGATGCATATAATGCTATAAGTTCGGGGTGCCGCACTTGTGAAAGTGTTCGGACTTATCACACCATAATGTGGGGAACTTAAGCCCCTGGTGTATTTAGCCGTACCAAAGTGTACGGATGTGGCATGCCATAAATGAACATATGTATAAGAAAGGAATGCAATTAAAAGCAAAAAGGTGCTGCATTGTTTATTCAAGAAATACTGCCATGAATGCAGGACGATACAAATAGTGCGATAAGAAAGGGATGGGACTATTAAACATGTCCCCCTCCAGGGGTAGGCTGTGGAATGGTGTATAAAATGGATTTAGTGCTCGTAATGAAGACCACCTGGATATTCGTCGTAGCCTTTCATCTTCCCTGGCTGTTGCATCGTGAGTTCGGCCGGTCTACTGCCGGACAGGGCCTCTGGTGAACGGAGTCCTATGGGTAAGAAAGAAAAAAAAGGAATGACACACTTGGGAGCCCCTGATGTGGTTGAGCCGCATTCTGGGCCTGTCATGGTCGTTCCCCTTCCCCTATGCCCATGGTATCTCCGGAGCGTAATGATGTACGCGAAGGACCAGTCTTGCGATCTTGCGAGGGCTGGGGTTGGGGCCGCATTGCTACGCGTGCTCGGAACGTGCCAAGTGGTCTTGTTGTAGGTTACTCCCGGCGCGTTTAGCCGTGTCCGGTCGCTTAACGGTCGGACTCGAGAATTGCCTTAAGAGGCTACATTGTACTTCTGCCGCGAGAGCCGCTGTATGTTCCTTCGTTCGGAGGGAGCGTTCGGTGTTTCCGTTGACCGTGATGAATCCTCGAGGGCCTGGCATCTTGAGCTTGAGGTATGCGCAGTGCGGCACTGCATTGAACTTTGCAAACGCGGTCCGTCTGAGCAGAGCATGATAGCCGCTGCGGAACGGAACTATGTCGAAGATTAACTCCTCGCCTTGGAAGTTATCCGGGGATCTGAAGACCACTTCCAGCGTGACTGAGCCCGTACAATTGGCCTCTACACCTGGTATGACGCCTTTGAAGGTCGTCTTTGTGGGTTTAATCCTTGAGGGGTCTATGCCCATCTTGCGCACTGTGTCCTGATAAAGTAGGTTCAGGTTGCTGCCGCTGTCCATCAGGACTCTGGTGAGGTGAAATCCATTGATGATTGGGCCTAAAACCAATGCGGCGAATCCGCCGTGGCGGATGCTGGTGGGGTGGTCCCTTCGATCAAAAGTGATCGGGTAGGAGGACCATGGGTTGAACTTCGGGGCGACTGGCTCCATCACGTATACGTCCCTGAGTGCATGCTTCTGCTCCCTCTTGGGTATGTGGGTTGCGTATATCATATTCACCGTCCGCACTTGTGGGGGGGAAACCCTTCTGTCCTCTATTGTTCGGCGGTCGGGTCTCTTCTTCGTCATCGCTATGCGGCCCCTTGCCATTGTTTTCGACAATTAGCTTGCCTGCCTGCTTGAATACCCAACAGTCCCTGTTGGTGTGGTTGGCTGGCTTTTCGGGGGTGCCGTGTATCTGGCACGAGTGATTGAGTATTCGGTCCAAATTGGACGGACCCGTAGTAGTTCTTTTGAATGGATTTTTCCGCTGACCGGGTTTGGAGCCTCTGAATCCGGCATTGACTGTCGTATCCTCATTATTGTCGTCGTTAATGCGGCGTTTGTTCTTGTTGCGACGCGACCTGCCATTGCGGTCCTTTGTATCCGGACTGCCAGAATTTTTGCTGAGGTTGTTGCTGCGGGCTAGCCAGCTGTCCTCTCCCGCGCAAAAGCGGGTCATGAGTGATGTGAGGGCTGCCATGGATTTCGGCTTTTCCTGTCCCAGGTGCCGGGCAAGCCACTCGTCGTGGATGTTATGTTTGAAGGCCGCGAGGGCCTCCGCATCCGGACAGTCAACGATTTGATTTTTCTTAGTTAAGAACCGTGTCCAGAATTGTCTGGCCGATTCGTCTGGCTGCTGAATTATGTGGCTTAGGTCGTCAGCGTCTGGTGGTCGCACATACGTGCCCTGGAAGTTATCAAGGAATGCGGCTTCCAGGTCCTCCCAACACCCAATTGATTCTGCTGGCAAGCTGTTAAGCCAATGCCGAGTTGGTCCTTTAAGCTTGAGTGGGAGGTATTTGATGGTGTGAAGGTCGTCACTGTGGGCCATGTGGATATGAAGGAGATAGTCTTCGATCCAAACCGCGGGGTCTGTTGTGCCATCATAGGATTCAATATTCACGGGTTTAAACCCTTCGGGGATTTGATGATCCATTACTTCATCTGTGAAGCATAGTGGGTGTGCGGCGCCTCTGTATTGGGCTATATCGCGACGGAGCTCCAACGAGCTTTGTCTACTGTGTTCGGCCCGGCCGGACTTACTGTGTCCGGCGCCACGGTTGTCGTCACGTATCATGGGGCGCCCACACGATCCGTAGATCGATCTTGATTGTCTTGCCTTATCCTCCAATATATCTCGCAAGTCCGGAGCGTTCCCCTGTGGCCTTGCGCTTTTCGAGCGACGCCGGGGTACGGTTCTAGTGGAGGGCCTAGAAGCCTCTTTGTCGCGGCCACGAGGTGGTCGGTCAGCCGCATTGTGCTCTGTTGATGCAGGTTTATATGCCTCCTCCTCTAGTCGGGGGAGCAACTTGCGTTTGGGGTAGCTTTTGGAGGGGCGTTCGAGCTCATGCTCTTCGGCCGCAAGGACTTCAGTCCATCTGTTGGCTAGCAGATCCTGATCAGCTCTAAGTCGTTGCTGCTTTTTCTTGAGGTTGTTTGCCGTGGCCATAAGCCTGCGTTTAAAACGCTCTTGTTCGACGGGATCCTCAGGCACGACAAATTCGTCGTCGTCGAGGCTTGCCTCGTCTCCGGAGGGAGGCATGTAATTATCATCTTCTACCTCTTCGTCTGTCGCTCTCACATGAGGGCTGGCATCTCCGTCCTCCTGCGCTGAATCTTGCTGGAGGGGGTTGTCTTAGGCACTGTCTAAGGTATTATTATCTTCGGTGTCGGAATCGCCATTCTTGCTGTGGCGGGATTTAGAGCGGCGCCTCTGACGCCGGCGCTTGGGCTGTTTCTTGGAGGGGTCTTCCTCCGCTGTTCCTTCGCCATTCCCATCCTTTGGGATATCCACCATGTATATGTCGTATGACGAGGTGGCTTTCCAGTGCCCAGTAGGCACTGGTTCTTGGTCGTCTCCGGCATCGTCGTCCATACCGTCGATGTCTTCGGAGTCGAAGTCTAGCATGTCGGTTAGATCCTCGACAGCGGCTACTAAGTGGGTGGTGGGTGGGTCTTGAATTTCTTCATCGTCCGCATCCCAACCGTCCTGACCGCAGTTCGGCCAGGGCTCTCCTGATAACAAGAGATACTTTAGCGAACTAAGGATGTCGCCGAAAGGTGAGTGCTGAAAGATGTCCGCAGTGGTGAACTCCATGATCGGCGCCCAATCGGATTCGATTGGAGGGGGCGTAGGAGGTTCAGAGTCCAGAAAGGAGTCCGGCACCTTGGAGTCACGAGCTTCAGAAGGGACAAAGTCAGTATTCGGCTCTATCACCGTAGAGGTTGCAGCCCCCAAGACGGTGTCTAACCACCCGTCCTCGATCTGCTCAGCCGGCTTCGAATCGAGGGTCGGAGCGGACTCGTGTGCGGCCTCCAGGGCACTGTCCGGCAGCAGAGCTAAATCATGCCCATCGTGGCAGTGCAGCGCGCTCGGCTGTGGCTCGAATCCATTGAAGATCAAGTCTCCGCGGATGTCAGCCGTGAAGTTAAGACTTCCAAATCTGACATGACATCCAGGGGCGTAGCTTTCGATCTGCTCCAGATGGCCAAACGAATTGGCCCGCAGTGCAAAGCCACCAAATACGAAGATCTGTCCGGGGAGGAAAGTCTCACCCTGGACCGCGTCGTTGTTGATGATCGAAGGAGCCATCGAGCCTATCGGTGACGATACAGAGGAACTCTCAATGAAAGCACCAATGTCGGTGTCAAAACCGGCGGATCTCGGGTAGGGGGTCCCGAACTGTGCGTCTAGGCAGATGGTAACAGGAGGCAAGGGACACGATGTTTTACCCAGGTTCGGGCCCTCTTGATGGAGGTAAAACCCTACGTCCTGCTTGATTGATATTGATGATGTGGGTATTACAAGAGTAGATCTACCACGAGATCAAGGAGGCTAAACCCTAGAAGCTAGCCTATGGTATGATTGTTGTTATTGTCGTTGTTCTACGGACTAAAACCATCCGGTTTATATAGGTACCGGAGAGGGCTAGGGTTACACAGAGTCGGTTACAATGGTAGGAGATCTACATATCTGTATCGCCAAGCTTGCCTTCCACGCCAAGGAAAGTCCCATCCGGACACGGGACAAAGTCTTCAATCTTGTATCTTCATAGTCTTGGAGTCCGGCCGATGATGATAGTTCGGCTATCCGGACACCCCCTAGTCCAGGACTCCCTCACTAACCATAGCATGAAACATATGGATCCAAATCAGCCCCTTACGAAGCAACTCATAAACTAGGGTTTAAGCTTCTATCACTCTAGCAACCCATCATCTACTTATTACTTCCCAATGCCTTCCTCTAGGCCCAAACAATGGTGAGGTGTCATGTAGTCGACGTTCACATAACACCACTAGAGGAAAGACAACATGCATCTCATCAAAATATCGAACAAATACCAAATTCACATGACTACTTATAACAAGACTTCTCCCATGTCCTCAGGAACAAACATAACTACTCACAAGTCATATTCATGTTCATAATCAGAGGGGTATTAATATGCATAAAAGATCTAAACATATGATCTTCCACCGAATAAACCAACTAGCATCAACTACAAGGAGTAATCAACACTACTAGCAACCCCCAGGTACCAATCTGAGGTTTTGAGACAAACATTGGATACAAGAGATGAACTAGGGTTTGAGAGGAGATGGTGTTGGTGAAGATGTTGATGGAGATGGACCACCTCCCAATGAGAGGATCAATGGTGATGATGATGGTGACGATTTCCCCCTCCCAGAGGGATGTTTCCCGGGCTGAACAGCTCCACCGGAGCTCTAGATTGGTTCTGCCAAGGTTCCGCCTCGAGATGGCGGTGCTTCGCCCTGAAAGCTTCCTCATAATTTTTTCCAGGGCAAAAGACACCTTATACCAGAAGATGGTCATCGGGGGGCTTCCGGGTGGCCCACGAGGCAAGGGGGCGCGCCCAGGGGGGTAGGGCGCGCCCCTTCCTCATGGACAGTGGGTGGCCCTCCTCTGGTGCTTTCTTTGCCCAATATTTTTAATATATTCCAAAACTGACTTTCGTGGAGTTTCAGGACTTAGAGTTGTGCAGAATAGGTCTCTAATATTTTGCTCCTTTTCCAGCCCAAAATCTAGCTGCCGACATTCTCCCTCTTCATGTAAACCTTGTAAAATAAGAGAGAAGAGGCATAAGTATTGTGACATAATGTGTAGTAACAGCCCATAATGCAATATATATCGATATAAAAGCATGATGCAAAATGGACGTATCAACTCCCCCAAGCTTAGACCTTGCTTGTCCTCAAGTGGAGGCCGATATCGAAAAATATGTCCACATGTTGAGAGATAGAGGTGTCGATAAAATAAAATATGGACATGAGGGCATCATGATCTTTCTTAGGACAACAACATATATGTGTATATTTTCATATGATTTCTTATGCTTAAAGTAACAAGCTATTCACAATATCAAGTATGAATCAGAAACTTCATTGAAAACTACCAAACTATAATCTCAGTCATTGAAGCAATTGCAATTTATCATAACATCAGAAAGAGTCAAATATAAGAGCTTTTCAGCAAGTCCACATACTCAACTATCATTTAGTCTTTCACAATTGCTAACACTCACGCAATACTTATAGGTATGAAGTTTCAATCGGACACAGAGAAAGATAGGGGCTTATAGTTTCGCCTCCCAACCTTTTACCTCAAGGGTGTCAACAATAATGCTTTTATGAAAACCCACATCGTCCTTTTTACACTTTATTCTTTTGCAAGCACTATGTGTTCAAGCACTATATATCAGGATCTTTCCAACACATAGTGCTTGCAAAATAATAAAGTGTAAAAAGGAAAGGTGAAGATCACCATGACTCTTGTATAAGGTAGAAGACAAACATAAAAGATAGGCCCTTCGCAGAGGGAAGCAGAGGTTGTCATGTGCTTTTATGGTTGGATGCACAAAATCTTAATGCAAAAGAACGTCACTTTATATTGCCACTTGTGATAGGGAACTTTATTATGCAGTCCATCACTTTTATTTCTTCCATATCACAAGCTCGTATAAAGCTTATTTTCTCCACAGTAATAGATCATACATATTTAGGGAGCAATTTTTATTGCTTGCAACAATGACAACTTACTTGAAGGATCTTACTCAATCCATAGGTAGGTATGGTGTACTCTCATCGCAAAATTGGGTTTAGGATGTTTGGAAGCACAAGTAGTATCTCTACTTGGTGCAAAGAGTTTGGCTAGCATGAGGGAGAAAGGCAAGCTCAACATGTTGGATGATCCATGACAATATAATTTATTTTGGATATAAGAAAACATAACCCATTACATTGTCTTTGTTCTCCAACATCAACTTTTTAGCATGTCATATTTTAATGAGTGCTCACAATCATAAAAGATGTCAAAGATAGTATATTTATATGTGAAAACCTCTCTTTCTTTATTACTTCCTATTAATTGCAACGATGACCAAAACTATGTTTGTCAACTCTCAACAACTTTTATTCATCATACTCTTTATATGTGAAGTCGTCACTCTGCATAAGATCAATATGATCTTTTTATTTTCTTTTTATTCTTTCTCTTTCTTTTATTCCCTCAGGATCATAGAAAGATAGCAAAGCCCTCGACTCAGAACTAATCTTTATTTTATATAGCTCACGGACTCGATTACATAGATAGAGATCAACACAAAAACTCAAAGCTAGATCATACTAAACTTTATTCTACTAGATCAAGAAATAACAAAAAGGATCGAACTAAGAAAAAGGGTAAAGATAGAAGTGTGATGGTGATATGATACCGGGGCGCCTCCCCCAAGCTTAGAGGTTGCCAAGGGGAGTGCCCATATGTTTTTGTCTCTTTCTTCGGAGGTGGTGATGATGGAGTTGTTGAAGACGGGTAGTCGCACATCGAGTGTAGGAGATCCTCCAGCTTGCGGATAATGCCCTTGAGTGCGGTGATATGCTCTTGTAACAAAATATTTTCACGTGTGAGATACTTATTTTGTATGCGAGCAAGCTCAATCATCTTGAAAGCTTCAATCTCAGTTGGGGTGAGATGATCGTAGTAAGGTTGAGAGAAGACTTCTTCTTATACTGTTGGGACTTGCTCCTTTGCGACCTCCTTGATCTTGCCACCTTCCTTGATTTCCCCGATTTCTTCCCGCTTCATATCTATCTTCATTAGCCAAGCATCGTCGCCCACATTGTTGGAGGAGGGGGACGACATGTCACTCTAATCTGCGGCAGAAACAACTCAAAACAAGAAACGAGGATTTCGTTGAGGTACGATGGTCAAAACCTTCGGGAGATTATATAATGAATTTTTACCGACCAAAAGAAGTACCATGCAAGAAAATCGAGTCTGGATGGCACACGAGGTTCCCACAAGGCAGGGGGACGCGCCCTCCACCCTCGTCGACGCCTCGTGTCCTTTCCGGACTAATCCTTATTTTCCTATTTTCTTAAATATTCCAAAACAGAGAAAAATTGCTATTAGAACTGTTTTGGAGTCGGTTTACTTACCGTACCACATACCCATTCCTTTTTGGAGCCTGAAACATTCTCGAAAGTGTCCCTTATGTACTCCTCCAGGGTTACGGTGCCAATAACATTGGTTTCAACATTTATGGGATTACCTGAGACATAATGTTTGATTCTTTGACCATTCACCACCTCCGGATTTGCGCCTTCGAAGTTGTTGATTTTTATGGCACCGGAACGGTAGACTTCCTCAATAACGTAAGGACCTTCCCATTTAGAGAGAAGTTTTCCTGCAAAAAATGTTAAACGAGAGTTGTATAGCAAAACATAATCACCTACATTAAACTCACGCTTTTGTATCCTTTTGTCATGACATCTTTTAACTTTTTCTTTAAACAGTTTGGCATTCTCATAGGCCTGGGTTCTCCATTCATCAAGTGAGTGAATGTCAAAAGCCTCTTCTCACCGGCAAGTTTGAAATCATAACTGAGCTCTTTAATGGCCCAATATGCCTTATGTTCTAGTTCGAGAGGCAAGTGACATGCTTTTCCATAAACCATCTTATACGGAGACATACCCATAGGATTTTTACATGCAGTTCTATAGGCCCATAATGCATCGTCAAGTTTCCTGGACCAATTCTTTCTAGACCTATTAACAGTCTTTTGCAAAATTAATTTAAGCTCTCTATTACTCAATTCTACTTGACCACTAGACTGTGGGTGGTATGGAGATGCAATTCTATGATTAACATCATACTTAGCAAGCATTTTACAAAAAGCACCATGAATAAAATGTGAACCACCATCCGTCATTAAGTATCTAGGGACTCCAAACCTCAGAAAAATAACTTCTTTAAGCATCTTAATAGAGGTGTTATGATCAGCACTACTAGTTGGAATAGCTTCTACCCACTTAATAACGTAATCAACAACAACTAAAATATGTGTATACCCATTAGAGGAAGGAAATGGTCCCATATAATAAGAGCCCAAACATCAAATGGTTCAATAACAAGTGAATAGTTCATACGCATTTCTTGACGTCTACTAATATTACCAATTCTTCATCATAAGACAAGACAAACTTACGGGCATCTTTGAAGAGAGTAGGCCAATAAAAACCGGATTGCAATACCTTATGTGCAGTTCTATCTCCAGCATGGTGTCCTCCATATGCCTCAGAGTGACACTTGCGTAGGATGTATTCATGTTCATGCTCAGGTACACAATGTCTAATAACACCATCTACTCCTTCTTTATAAAGGTGTGGGTCATCCCAGAAGTAATGTCTTAAATCATAGAAAAACTTTTTCTTTTGTTGGTATGTGAAACTTGGTGGTATAAATTTAGCAACAATGTAATTAGCATAATCAGCATACCATGGAGCAGTATGAGAAGCATTTATGATAGCTAATTGTTCATCAGGAAAGCTATCATCAATAGGTAGTGGGTCATCAAGAACATTCTCTAACCTAGATAAGTTGTCTGCAACGGGGTTCTCAGATCCCTTTCTATCAATAATATGCACATCAAATTCTTGTAGCAAGAGAACCCATCTAAAGTCTAGGTTTAGCATCTTTATTTTCCTTAAGGTATTTAATAGCAGCATGATCAGTGTGAACAGTTACTTTGGAATCAACAATATAAGGTCTGAACTTATCACAAGAAAATACAACTGCTAAAAATTCTTTCTCAGTAGTAGCATAATTTCTTTAGGCACTGTCTAGATTTTTAGTAGCATATTGGATAACATTTAATTTCTTATCAACTCTTTGTCCTAGAATAGCACCTACAACATAATCACTAGCATCACACATGATTTCAAAGGGTAAATTCCAATCAGGTGGTTGAACAATAGGTGCAGAAATCAAGGCTTTCTTAAGTATTTCAAATGCTTATACACAATCATCATCAAACACAAAAGGAATATCTTTTTGTAATAGATTAGTCAGAGGCCTAGAAATTTTTTAGAATTCTTTAATGAACCTCCTATAAAAACCGGCATGACCAAGGAAACTTCTTATACCTTTGATGTCCTTAGGACACGACATCTTTTCAATAGCATCAACTTTAGCTTTATCAACTTCAATGCCTCTTTCAGAAATTTTATGCCCCAAGACAATACCTTCATTAACCATAAAGTGGTACTTTTCCCAATTCAAGACAAGATTAGTTTCTTCGCATCTCTGCAAAACTTGATCAAGGTTGCTTAAGAAATCATCAAAAGAAGTTCCATATACGGAAAAATCATCCATGAAAACCTCAACAATCTTTTCACAAAAGTCAAAGAATATAGCAGTCATACATCTTTGAAAGGTAGCAGGTGCATTACATAAACGAAAAGGCATACGTCTATAAGCAAAAGTAGAGAAAGGGCAAGTAAAAGTGGTATTTTCCTGATCCTCTTTCGACACAGGTATTTGAGAGAAACCAGAATAACCATCTAGAAAGCAAAAATGTGTATGTTTGGATAATCTTTCTAGCATTTGATCAATAAAAGGCAGAGGGTAATGATCTTTTCTAGTAGCTTTATTCAATTTGTGGAAATCAATTACCATTCTATAACCTGTAATAATTCTTTGTGTGATCAATTCGTCTTTATCATTAGGAACAACAGTAATACCTCCCTTCTTAGGGACACAATGAACGGGACTTACCCACTGACTATCAGCAACATGATAAATTATAACTGCCTCCAGAAGCTTTAGTATTTCATTTCTTACCACTTCTTTCATCTTAGGGTTTAGCCATCGTTGGTGATCAGCAACTGGTTTAGCATTTTTCTCCAATTTTATTTTGTGCTGGCATATAGTGGGTCTAACGCACTTAAGATCATCAAGAATATATCCAATAGCAACACCGTGCTTCTTTAGAGTTTTCAATAATTTCTCTTCTTCCTACTCTGAAAGGTTAGCACTAATAATAACAGGATACATATTCTTCTCATCAAGATAAGCATATTTAAGAGTATCGGGTAAAGGTTTAAGCTCAAACAAGGGATCACCCTTGGGTGGAGGAGGATCCCCTAGGATTTCAATAGACAAGTTGTGTTTCAATATAGGTCCCTGTTTAAAGAATACTTCATCTATTTCCCTTCTTTCATTCATAAACATATCATTTTCATGGTCTAGCAAATATTGTTCTAAATGATCATTAGGAGGCACGACAATAGAAGCAAGACCAATAATTTCATCTTTACTAGGCAATTCTTTATCATGGGGTTGTCTACGGAATTTAGCAAAATTATAATCATGAGACATGTCCCCTTAACCAATAGTAACAATATCCTTTTTGTAGTCTATCTTAGCATTAACAGTATTCAGGAAGGGTCTACCAAATAATGGGACAGAAATCATCTTGCGGGGAACCAAGAACAAGAAAATCAGTAGGATATTTAACTTTCCCACACAAGATTTCAACATCTCTAACAATCCCAATTGGTGAAATAGTATCTCTATTGGCAAGCTTAATAGTAACATCAATATCTTCTATCTCAGCAGGTGCAATATCATGCATAATTTATTTGTATAAGGAATGAGGTATTGCACTCGCACTAGCACCCATATCACATAATCCATGATAACAATGATCTCCTATTTTAACAGAAACAACAGGCATGCCAACAACATGTCTATGTTTCTATTTAGTATTGGGTCTAGCAATTCTAGAAGCTTCGTCACAGAAGTAAATAACATGCCCATCAACCACAGTTGACTTTAGCATGATCCTTTATTCTAACAGGGAAAGGTGGTTTCTCAATATAAGCAGTAGGAAAAATAGGATCAACATTATAAGTGATAGTATTTTCTCCACTTTAATAGGTTCAACTACTTTTACTTCAATGGGAGGATGATATTTAAACCACTTCTCCTTAGGTAGATCAACATGAGTAGCAAATGATTCACAGAAAGAAGCTACTATCTTAGAGTCAAGTCCATATTTAGTGCTAAATTCACAAAAAAGCATCGGTATCCATAAAAGATTTAACACAATCAAACTTAGGTGTTATACCGGACTCCTTACCTTCTCGAGTTCCCAATCTTCAGAGTTGCGTTTAATTCTTTCCAATAAATCCCATCTGAATTCAATAGTCTTCATCATAAAAGAACCAGTACAAGAGAAAGCTGAGCATAAAATTTTTGAATAATAATTTCTCTTCAGAGCTCATGATTGGAGCATGAATATAACATTGACTTAAGCCTCCCCCAAGCTTGAGCAATACTTTCTCCTTCGTGAGGCCAAAAATTATATATATAATTACGATCATGATGAACCAGATGCATAGGATAAAACTTCTGATGAAATTCCAATTTCAATCGGTTGTAGTTCCATGATCCAATATCATCACATAGCCTAAACCATGTCAATTCCTTTCCCTTCAAAGGTAAAGGGAAGACCTTCTTCTTGATAACATCCTCGGGCATACCTGCAAGCTTAAATAATCCACAAACTTCATCCACATAGATTAGGTGCATATCGGGATGTAGTGTTCCATCTCCTGTAAAAGGATTAGCTAGTAGTTTCTCTATCATACCCGAAGGAATTTCAAAGTAAACATTTTCTATTGGTTCAGTAGGTTGAGGAGCAATTCTTTGCTCTACTGGTCGGGGTGAAGATACCCCAAACAAGCCCCTCAAAGGATTATTTTTCATAGTAATAACTGACAGTAAATTTCAGCACACTATATAAATTTTTCCTTGCCAAATTCCACCTACCAAAGGCGCTTCACTCCCCGGCAACGGCGCCAGAAAAGAGTCTTGATGACCCACAAGTATAGGGGATCTATCGTAGTCCTTTAGATAAGTAAGAGTGTCGAACCCAACAAGGAGCAGAAGGAAATGACAAGCGGTTTTCAGTAAGTTATGCTCTGCAAGCACTAAAATTATCGGTAATAGATAGTTTTGTGATAAGGTAATTTGTAACGGGTAACAAGTAATAAAAGTAAACAAGGTGCAGCAAGGTGGCCCAATCCTTTTTGTAGCAAAGGACAAGCCTGGACAAACTCTTATATAAGGAAAGCGCTCCCGAGGACACATGGGAATTATCGTCAAGCTAGTTTTCATTATGCTCATATGATTCGCGTTTGTTACTTTGAAAATTTGATATGTGGGTGGACCGGTGCTTGGGTACTGCCCTTCCTTGGACAAGAATCCCACTTATGATTAACCCCTCTCGCAAGCATCCGTAACTACGAAAGAAGAATTAAGGTAAACCTAACCATAGCATGAAACATATGGATCCAAATCAACCCCTTATGAAGCAACGCATAAACTAGGGTTTAAGCTTCTGTCACTCTAGCAACCCATCATCTACTTATTACTTCCCAATGCCTTCCTCTAGGACCAAACAATGGTGAAGTGTCATGTAGCCGAGGTTCACATAACACCACTAGAGGAAAGACAACATACATCTCATCAAAATATCGAACGAATACCAAATTCACATGACTACTTATAACAAGACTTCTCCCATGTCCTCATGAACAAATGTAACTACTCACAAATCATATTCATGTTCATAATCAGGGGGGTATTAATATGCATAAAGGATCTGATCATATGATCTTCCATCGAATGAACCAACTAGCATCAACTACAAGGAGTAATCAACACTACTAGCAACCCCCAGGTACCAATCTGAGGTTTTGAGACAAAGATCGGATACACGAGATGAACTAGGTTTGAGAGGAGATGGTGCTGGTGAAGATGTTGATGGAAATGGGACCCACTCCCGATTAGAGGATCAATGGTGATGACGATGGTGACGATTCCCCCCTCACGGAGGGATGTTTCCTCGGCAGAACAGCTCTGTCGGAGCCCTAGATTGGCTCCGCCAAGGTTCCGCCTCGAGACGGCGGCGCTTCGTCCCGAAAGCTTCCTTATGATTTTTTCTAGGGAAAAAGACACCTTATACCAGAAGATGGGCATCGGGGGGCTTCTAGGTTGCCCACGAGGCAGGGGGCACGCCCATGGGCTAGGGCGCGCCTCCCACCCTCGTGGATAGTGGGTGGCCCCCTCTGGTGCTTTCTTCGCCCAATATTTTTAATATATTCCAAAACTGACTTTCGCGGAGTTTCAACACTTTTGGAGTTGTGCAGAATAGGTCTCTAATATTTTGCTCCTTTTCCAGCCCAGAATCGAGCTGTCGGCATTCTCCCTCTTCATGTAAACCTTGTAAAATAAGAGAGAAAAGGCATAAATATTGTGACATAATGTGTAGTAACAGCCCATAATGAAATAAATATCGATATAAAAGCATGATGCAAAATGGACGTATCAACCGGCAAGTCTCATTACTCATTTCATAATGCATGATCCCGTAAGTAACTCATTAGTCACATTGGTTGCAAGGCTTATAGTGATGATCATTATCGAGAGGGCCCAGAGATACCTCTACGATACACGGAGTGACAAATCCTAATATCGATCTATGCCAACTCAACAAACACCTTCGGAGACTCCTGTAGAGCATCTTTATTATCACCAAGTTACGTTGTGATGTTTCATAGCACGCAAAGTGTTCCTCCGGTATTCGGGAGTTGCATAATCTCAAAGTCAGAGGAACATGTATAAGTCATGAAGAAAGCAATAGCAATAAAACTTAACGATCATTATGGTAAGCTAACGGATGGGTTTTTTCCATCACATCATTCTCTAATGATGTGATCTCATTCATCAAATGACAACACATGTCTACGGTCAGGAAACATAGCCATCTTCGATTAACGAGCTAGTCAAGTAGAGGCATACTAGGGACACTTTGTTTTGTCTATCTATTCGCACATGTACTAAGTTTCCGATTAATACAATTCTAGCATGAATAATAAACATTTATCATGATATAAGGAAATATAAATAACAACTTTATTATTGCCTCTAGGGCATATTTCCTTCAATAAATACCAAAATATTCCCCTTCCGTGAGTGGGCACACAAAAAATACTTTTCCGCCGCTGCAAGCTTCTGTTCTTGTGAGATCCCATCTTGGGGCCTTCTCCGGCGCTCCGCCAGAGGGGGATTCCATCACGGAGGGCCTCTAAACCAACCTTGCCGTCCTTCCAATGATGTGTGAGTAGTTACCACAGACCTAAGGGTCCATAGCTAGTAGTTAGATGGCTTCTTCTCTCTCTTTGATCTTCAATAGAATGTTCTCATTGATGTTCTTGGAGATCTATTCGATGTAATCACTACCAAAAAAAGACACATCCGTGACATTTTGGGCCGAACGAATTTTTTTTCTGTCATACTTATCACACTTCTATGACGATAATTGTGACAAAACCCGGTATCATCATAGATGTGGTGGGCTCCTACTTCTATAACAAAAAATCATGATAGAAAATGGGCTTTTCATCCTGGGCGGGCCGGAGACGCAGCTGCATGACATTCTTTGGGCCGTCCATGAAGGCAAAAACCATGGTTGAAGCGAGGGCGAGGAAAATTTCGGGGAGTTCCCGGTTACGGTGGGTGGTCAGGGGCCAAGCGATGCGCGTTTCTCTCGTACACGTACGCGCGTGTGTGTGAGGCATTGGCTCTAACTGAACCCGAGCGAGGCGTTGGGCTCTAACTGAACCTGAGCGATTGCACTGCAGGCTACGCGTTACTGAACCCGAGCGATCGATTGATGGCTGTTAACTGAACTCGATCGAGCGATTCCTTCGCTACTGCTTCTAACTAAAGCTGATCGATTGGATGAACAGTGAGTGTTGCAGGAGGGGGGTTGGATGAACAGTGAGCGGTGGGGGTGGATGCAAGACCCCGTGGCGTTGCCTCTGGATGAACAGGACGACCCCGTGGAGGGCTGGATGAACAGCAGATGATGGAGGGGTGCCCGTGGAGGGGTGGTTGAACAGTAGCCGGTGGAGTAGCACACGATGGAGGCTGGATGAACAGGAGCCCGTGGAGGCTGGAGGAGGTCGACGTTAGCCCGTGGAGGCTGGAGGAGGTCGAGGGTGGAGATGAACAGTATCCTGTAGAGTCCCATTTTTTGGTACGCCACACCCCTCCCGATGAACAGGACCCCCGTTTCGACCGTAGTGCTCCAACACAAGTCCGTTTCGTCCGTTTTGTGGTACGCCACACCCCTCCCGATCAACAGGACCCCCGTTTCGACCGTAGCGCTCCAACACAAGTCCGTTTCGTCCGTTTTGCGGTACGCCACACCCCTCCCGATCAACAGGACCCCCGTTTCGACTGTAGGAGGTCCGTTTCCTCTGTTTTGCAGTACGCCAGACCCCTCCCGATGAACAGGATCCTGTTTCGAACGTGGCCAGTTAAACACAAGGTTGTTTCCTCCGTTCTGCGGTACGCCAGGCCTCGTTTCCATCGCCTATTCTGTCCAAGCCCTCTCGATGAACACGACGACGCATTCCGTTCTGACCCAGCCAGTTGGCTCCCCATGAACACGACGACAACGCTGTTTCTCCGTTCCGACCCAGCCATGTACATGAGCCCTGGCCGTACATATGCGTGAGTAGGCGTTTAAGACCCCGCACGTATGTACACACACATGGCTGTATTTTCTTTCTTGCACACTAGCCGTTGTAGGTACGTGTACATTCTACGTGCGTGCCTATACTACGGCACATACGCGCCTCTACTACGACACATGCGCGCCTCTACATCCACCACTATGTACATACACGTTTGTGACCAGAATGACAACGCTACGTACGCTTCGACCAGGTGGGTCCCGACTGTCAGGCACTTTCTTGCGTGTGAAAATGTAGCTGGTGGGTCCCAGCAGTCAGGGGGCACTTCCTTGCGTGCGAAGATGTAGCTGGTGGGTCCTAGCAGTCAGGGGGGCGAATCATTTTTTTTGCCCGGACGCACTTCCTTGCGTGCGAAGATGTAGCTGGTGGGTCCCAGCAGTCAGGGGGAAATGTTTTTTTCGCGAAATACGGTGGCCTGTCCGGTGGGTCCCCACTGTCAGGTGGAGGAATAATTATTTTGCCCATAATAAGGAGGCACTTCCTTGCTGCGGCCGTGGACCCAGCTGTCAGCCTCTCCACGTATAGTCCACGTCCCATGGAAGCCGTTCCTTGACCACGTTGACCACGCCACGCCGAGAGCACCAGGGCGATGGACGATGGCGAGGCCTAGGAAGGGGACGACGCGGAGCCGGGGAAGACGCGGCAGTGGATGCCCACGCGTAGAGGAGTATGAGGGTTCACTGGTTTGCTGCGATGTGAGGCTGCCGTCGCCGCAGAATAACAGGGGGTGTGGGTGAGTAGAGGGATGGCCTAGCCAGCGGTGGGAGTAGTAGGGGGCGGTGAGGCCTCCACCACATCGCAGCCGGCCACGGGAGACAGGAGCATGAGGCACGACCGGCGCTGGTTTGGGCGGCTGGAGCAAGAAGACCAGAGGTTGAAGAAGCACTACGGTCGTTGGATGGACATCGTACGGTCACTGGAGCTAGAATCGTGCATATTGACTAAGTTGACAAAGCCCTCCATCCCCGTCAACTTAGTAGGCCCATGAGTCAGCCTGCCACTATACTGGGTCCCAGCTAACAGGGGGAGTATTCATTTTTTTTGTAATAAGGAGGCATTTCCTTGCATGCGAAGATATAGCTAGTGGGTCCGAGCTGTCAGCGTTAGTAATGTTTTTTCGCGAAATACAGAGGCCCTTTCGGTGGGTCCCTGATGTCAGGTGGAGGAATCATTATTTTGCGCGTAATAAGGAGGCATTTCCTTGCGTGCGGTCGTGGACCCAGCTGTCAGCCTCTCCATGTACAGTCCCCTTCAGATGCATGTCGATCGTTGACCACGTTGACCAGGCCGCGCCGAGAGCACCAGGGCGGTGGAAGACGGCGAGGCCTAGGAAGGGAACGACACAGAGCCAGTGAAGACTCAGTAGTTGTTTCCGATGCGGAGGGGAGTACGACTGTACGAGGGTTTACTGGTTCGTCTGCCATCGCCGGAGAATAACAGCAGGTGTGGGTGAGTAGAGGGATGACTAGGCTAGTGATGGGAGTACGGTGGGGTGGTGAGGCCTGCACGGCAGCACAGCCGGCCGCGGGGAGGAGGGAGCAGGTAGTCCCGCTGGCGCTTGTTTGAGCGGCTGGAGCAGGAAGAGCAGAGATTGAAGAAGCACGACGGCCGTTGGATGGACATCCAACAGTCACTACTTGTGCGTCAACCTTTTTTAGGAAAGCGTCAAATCTACGGAAAGCAGCATACAGCCCATCTGCCATTATTTCTAATAATTTACAGCCCATTTGCTAATTCCTAAGGTTTTTTTTGAGCCCATATTCTTTTTGTTAGCATTACGGCCCATATTGTGGCCACGGTTAAAAAATTATATGAAATTTTGCATATTTCGGTGCGGTCTGAACTGTTTTTAATCCCAAAATTTTGACTCACATTCAAACTGATTTTAAAAATAAATGTATATCAATATAAAATCCAACAAATTCTCCATGCATAAAAATTAATGTAATTTAAAATCTCGAAATGAAAAAAGATATTTGAAACTAATTGCCGGTTTGATGTGTTTTAAAAATGTATAGCCCATTTCTTATTACTGATGGGCCATTTTCTCTACCAGACGAATGAAAGCTCTCCTCGTATTGAAAGATTTGCAGCCCAACAGGCCTGACAAAGCGACTTACTTGGCAAATCACAAAAAAACTGGGTTGTGGCCGTGGACCCAGCTGTCAGCCTCTCCATGTACAGTACTCTTCCGATGGAATGTCGTTGACCACATTGACCACGCCGCACCGAGAGCACCAAGGTGATGGACGATGGCGAGTCCTAGGAAGGGGACGACGCGGAGTCGGGGAAGACGCGGGAGTGGAGGCCCATGCGGAGAGGAGTACAAGGGTTCACTGGTTCGGCTATGGTGTGAGGCTGCCGTCGCCGCAGGGCCTGGCTAGCGATGGGAGTAGTAGGGGGTGATGAGGCCTCAATGGCAGCACAGCCGGCCACTGGAGGCAGGAGCAGGCGGTCTCCCCAGCACTGGTTTGGGCGGCTGGTGCAAGAAGAGCAGCGATTGAAGAAGCAGCAGGACCGTTTGATTCAAATCCAACGGTTACTGCTGCTAGAATCGTTTGTTGACTAAGTTGACAAGCCCTGCGTACGCGTCAACTTAGTAGGCCCACAGGTCAGCCTCCCAACCAGTACACCCCAGATGTCAGTGGGAGGAATCATTTTTTCGCATAATAATTAAGGAGGCAGTTGATTGCGTGTGGCCAGGCCAGTGGAGGGAGTAGGGTGGGCCGGGGAAGCCTGCGCGGCATCACAGCAGGCCACAAGAGGAGGGAGCAGGCAGTCCCACCGGCGCTAGTTTAGGCGGCTGGAGCAGGAAGATCAGAGATTGAAGAAACACGCCGGCCGTTGGATGGACATCCAACAGTCACTGCTGCTAGAATCGTGTGTTTACTGACAAAGCCTTGCGTAAACAAGTCAGCCTCGAAATCAGTGGCGTGTACAGCCCATTTGTTATTATTTTTATAATTTTTACTCATTTCTAATTCATATGGAATTTATTGCAGCCCATTTTCCATTTTTAGAATTGCTGCCCATTTTCTGGTCAGTACGAGGGTCAAAAAATTAACTAAATATGTGGGAAATTTTGAAAATTCGCAAATTTTTGCTGGGGAACGAAATATTCTTAATCCAAAAATTAATAGCCATACTAAAACAAATTTAAAAATAAATTAGTACTATGTCATGTTAAATCCAATGAAATACATATAAGATATCAGTGAAGAACAAAAACAAAAAAACTAATATCCCATTTGCTATAATTTTTTTGGAATTTTCAACCCCTTTTGATATTACTTTTAACAGACATTGACCATACTCTTTGGCCAGGCCGGAATGCATCCCTCCTCGTCTTGAAAGATTTGCAGCCCAGTAAGTCGGAGAAAACAAATAGGCCTAGCTTGGGTATTCTTCAAAAAGAAATACCAGGCTACCTATTTTCCCAAAGAACTGGTGCATGAGCATTTAGCTTTATTTATTTATTTACTTATTTATGTTTAGGGGACCATGAGCATGTTCCTGGGCCGGATTCATGTGAGTGCCTCCCTTTAAGTTAATTATGGGCTTCTCTATTGGGCCTTCATCAGTGGGCTGCATGTTATCAACAAGTGGAAAATGTGTTCCATACAAAAAATAGTATGCGCTACGTACGGTACAGGGCACTAAAGGATTGAACCGTGCAACGACTTCCAAAACATTGTGTTTGTCATTCTAACAACACATTTATTCAACCAACAGACGAGATATACTACTGATTGTACATTGAAATTAGCAGCAGCAGCAACTAGGGCTGGGGGTGCAACAGAAGCAGTAAGCAGGTCAGAAGAGTGAAGACGCAGCTCTCTCTTCCAAACCAAAACATCAGCCATCATTACAAAAGGGCTATCAAAAAAGAACAAGTGTATGCATCAAACTAAATAAAGATCCTACGACACCAAGTGTACGCATGTAACTAACTGGCTCAGTTAGACGTTAATATTTATTAAGCTGTGGAGATTGGCTGACGGCTTGAACCAGATGGGTGCCTGACGGGGGAAACTCCAGCCAGCAGGTCAAAATCTAATACTTGCGACCCTCTCTCCTACTTTAGCTTGCAGAGCGTGGCGGCACATATCAGGGTATGGTGCATGCAGAGACGCATGGTACGTTGTGTACACACAGTTTTTCCTGATGAACGAAACCGCTCTGCCATCATGATCCTTGCCGTCGGTTATCTCCTGGTTAATCGGATAATTCAGTCTGACAAATAGAGAGCATGTACCAAGGCTACTTACCAGCCTCTAGTCAAAAATTCCTGAAGGCCCAGAGAAGCGGGGATCCTACTCAAAGACCTTGCAGTGATTGTGATTATATTCCGCGAAACAACACATCCGGTACATGCGAACGATCATCAATCGTTCACCATTGTCTGATCGAGCCAGGAAGCACCTGTAACTGTCATGCCACTTTTCTTTGAAAGGTTCTGGGATTAGGAAGGGTAGGGACACTAGGCGGCTTACAACATCATATCAAGTTGGAGTCAAATAAAAAAGGGCTCTTGATTTAGTCAATCTTAAGAACAACATGTTATGAGCATGAATATTTTTTCAGTAAATGTTGACAGTAATATAAGCAAGCCATCATGATATCATAGGAAAGTAACATACTGCTGTAACAGCCGTTTGTACCGATGACTGGAGTAGGCCAGCAATACGTCCAGCCATACAAGGAGTCGATAGCGTAAATGAAGCCCTTGTGTTCAATGGCATCACAGAACCATGGAGGATGTATGATCCTGCGATGGACGTGCAGATTTATCCACTTACCGCAATGACCTGTCAGATAGGCGAGACCGCGGTTGAAGAACGCAATTAGCCTGAAGTCTTTATAATTCGCAGATCTTGTGGGCACTTGGCAGATTACAACCTTGAGCAAATCAAGCATGGTATCATGTTGTCTACTGTAAGATTCTGAGTATTCTGGGCCGCGGTGCCAAAGCAGTGCAGTGTTAATCGAAGGAAGGGGGATCAATCGCCGGGTGTAGACCTCCACGAGCATCCAGCTGCCGCGACCGTCGACGAGCACCATCCAAGACGTGTTCATGCTGACCCAGTACATACCGTTAATGTAGTTGAGGCTGACAGGGATCGGATCACAGTCAAGGGGGTTGATGCTCGCCACCCTACGATCGTTATGCTGCATGACACGCCATTTCTGAAGATCAGGCGGCATCAGCAACCAAGGAGCTAGCTTAAAAAGCTCCGGCCTGAGGGCTTTGAGTAAACGGTACAGCCTCAATGAGCACGCGGCAAGCAGCATGGTACTGAGATTGTCCACACGTGAAATAATGAGCTTGATTACCTCTGTGGGGAGCGAATTCCAGCCACTCTTTCGGTGGACGCTGCTCGGTTCTGCCATTGTTAGTGCTTGGGTTTCAGACGAGGGGGGAAGGCGCCTTAGCGGGGATGGAAGATTGTACGAGATTATGTGCGGACAAAGATGGAGAAGCGAATATGTGCTGCGGGAAGTGGACAGGTGATGATGACTACAGCATGCTGCTGGACTTACAAGACACATACCAGCAGCGTAGGGTCATATCGATGCCAGACAACTTGCTTGAGTGATCACAGTACTGGTACTCCCTACAGTACCTACTACAGTACTATGCCCTAACTTGCTTGAGTAGCGTAGTAGTAGAGTAGTAGTAGAGTAGGACTCTGCTCTACTACTAGCACCGGAGGAGTAGTATATTCTAATCTAAAATAGTTACAAACTTCAATGCCCGAGCGTGAAACAACTACGAACCATGCTCAAAGACTGTATCTACGTGGTGTTTGGAATTATATGCAAAAAAATAGCAAGATGCCCGTGCATTGCACGGCACACCATCATCACCAACTCGGTTTTTTCTCTACTCCTACTCCTATAAAAGAATCAGTTGGTGATGATGGAGGCAAGGAGGCGTGTTCAGCCGGGCGTGCAGCGGACGGCGCAGTACTATTCGATTTGTTATAAAAAACAAAGAAGAGTAGGAGTAGTAGAGATAGAGACTTAGGGAGGAGCACGAGGTTGTGGGAGATAAGATGAACGAGGCAAGGCCTTATCTGTAAATGTGGAGAGAGGTGCGGGTATCTTTTGTAAAATTTTCATAGTTGGCTTTCTATCCATTAGATATAGATCGGACGGTCTATATTACAAGATGGCAGGCATACCATCATCACCAACTCGGTTTTCTATAAGAGTAGATATAGATAGATAGAGACTAGGGAGTACTATTAAGGACACCATCTACTGCTTCATGTGCTCCTCCTGCGCTCCATTAGGCGGCCGCAACGTCCCCTACAGCCACTCCCTCCTGCGCTCCATTCGGCGGGCACTGTTGAAATTTGGGGAGCGCACTCTCGCGACTGTTGGCAGCCACGACTTCACCGACAACGACTTCTTCCCCGACCTCGGCAACCTCTTCCTCAACGACATGCGCGACAACCTCAACGCCAACAGTGCTCCTCCCGTTGCACCGTATGTGTTTCTGTCCTTCCTGTTCGAAATCGTGGTAGAATTCATGTTTCTACTTTGTATCCTACTACTATGCTAGTCCACATGATTAGTTTCATCTCTGTTATAGCCGTCATGATTTATTTTGTGCTTATTCGGATTAAATCTTGTAGTAACTAGCTCATATATTCAACTGGCGCAACGTCCCCTGCAGCCACTCCCGTTTCATGGACGGCCTGGTCGATGCCTCGAAGGAGCCCTTCATCTACTGCTATGAGTGCCCGATGCCGTTTTGGAGCTCGCCGGCGGACATGGTGCATCACCTCACGGATGCGTGCAGCGGTCACTACTGGCCCTTGACGAAGAACATCAAGTACGAGACGTGCTACACGTTCACCATGCCGGAGTCGCTGGAGGATCACCACCGCCTGCTAGTCTCGGAGGAGGACGACAGCGTCTTCCTCTTGATCGTGGGCACCGGCGAGGCCCGCGCAGGCCGCTGCCCAGTCTCCATAATGTGCGTCAGGGGCGACGCCGCTGACGCTAGCACTGACACGAGGCCGATGTACGGGTGTGTGCTCACTTTTACTACCCCTCCGGGTCACGTGGGCGGCGAGACCGGCCTCATCAGATGGACTTGGACTCTCCGGAGCTGGGACTTTCCCGCTGATGTGTACTTGGAAAACCCATGGCATCCTTTACCCGCCAACGCGGTGCACGGGGACTCCAAGGAGGTTCACCTAGACATACGCATTATCAAGTTAAATGTTGATCATTAGTCTTCGCTCAATGTAATCCGCTGTCTAAGCATGTGGAGACTTCCATGCAGGATCTTGCTCTATTGGAGTATTGCCCATGAATAAAAGTGTATCCGTTTATGGTTTAGTCTAGAATCTTCCATGTATGAATTTTTACTACAGTACTGGTGAAAGACTTACGATGAACCATTTCTTACATCTCCTCTGCCCCCTTGCAAGTCATCCTGATTTAATCCCTCCGTCTAGGTGTATAAGGGCATGGTTAATATTACTTAATAGTATAGCCAACTGTGGACTATAAGAAAGTGCCATGTCATCTGTAGCCAACATGTATAACAATCGATACTCAAAAACTAATTCTTAAAGAGCATTTCTTGCAAAGCACAATAAGTGTTATTTCTTCACAAGTTTTGGATGCAGGTTGAACAGTTGAACGCTTTTGTTTGCAAAAGATACCTTTTTATCTATTTCACCCGGATGTTTGTGAGCTCTAGAGAAGAAATAATATCCGAAGAAACCTATCGATACTCGTTACACATGAGATGACCCCCACATCCTTTGTCAAAATAAACAACTCCCCGATCAATGCATTTCACTCTTCGGTGCAACGCACGGGCACCTTACTAGTACTATAGATTAGTATGACCAAAAATTGAACTAACATTATAAATAGTACGATAAATGCTGATGCATGTCACCTAAAATTATATCATTCAAAACTATGTTCAAATATGAATCCAACGATATAGTTTTTGTTGACATGCACTAACAGTTTGTCAGTTAATCTTCAGTCAAATTCAATGGGGGACTACTAAACCACGACCGGTGTAGTACAAGTGTGGAGGGCGGCGCTACACGGGAGTCTCACCTCTCACCCCGCTCGTGGCGCGGCAGTAAAGCCGTCATATCACAAAACCCAACCACTCCCAGTAATAAGTGCCCTGGTAAAATAAACGGACAAGCAACCATCACATCCCTCTGTCTTTTTTGTATTTCATCTCTCTGCATTTACTTTCTCCGGTTCATCTCGCACACTCGATCCCTAGCTACTACTCCTAGGGCCAGTTCTTTTGGCGGCTTCCCCAGGTTTTCCCATAAGACTAGTCACAGTGGAGAGTAACAATAAGGCGCCTCGCTCATTTATTTGGGCTTCTAAACTACTACTCCGTCTTGGTTTATTCCTCATCATTGTAATTTGTGCTAAATTTTGACCAAAGATTTAACTGATAAAATGTTACTCCCTCCGTCTAGGTGTGTAAGTCATCTTACAAAAAACCAAATAATCCCAAAACACTTAGGCGCGGTGCATTAACTTCTACCTCGTTTCTTGTTTCTTGACATATCAACCAATAAGAGATAAAGAGTGTGCATGCTTTTAGTGACTTGAGACTATCAAACACGACATGTAGTGGTTAGTTCATTGCATGCAATTCTATTAATTAGCAAATAAACATTGATGTTTCTTGTTTTCCCCTCCTCCTTGGTCACGGTGCACAGCCTAAGATGACTTACTCACCTAGACGGAGGGAGTAGTGCATGTGACATGCACTAACATTTCATTAGTTAAATTTATGATCAAAATTTGACACAGATTACAATGGGGACCAATAAACCAGGACGGAGGTAGTAGTTATGGGATTACTAATCTAGAAGCCTAAAAGAACTGGCCCCTGGTACTCCTACTAGTAGTAGTACTCAAGTTGGAATTCCAATTGCACGGCACAACTTGTTAGGCAAAAAATTTGATGCAGGGTGTAGGAAGCGGTTTGGGAATTTGCATGCCTTTCCAACCAGTGAGATACTCCATACAAAGTACGATAGAGAAATAACCACAGAGAAGGAAGCTAAAGGTAAACAATCAAAGAGCATTTTTGCATTTGTTTTGCATTGAATCGTTTCACAAGCTTGACTAGTGTTGTTTTTCTACTTTTACAAAAACCGCATCGTAATGTTAAAACATGCATTTGCACGTACATAAGTAATAGTAGTACTCCCTCTGTCTAGGTGTATAAGTCTTCCCTCCTTCTTGGTCACGGTGCACAACCAAAGATTACTTATTGTCCTGGACGGAGGGAGTAGCACAATCTGCAAGCATATCGAGAGAGACGTGTAGTGAGATAGTATATAGTAAAGTTTGTGCTATATGCACGTACTTGCAAAATGCGTATGAATACACAAGGTTTCCAAACTTTCCCTTTTACATACTTAATTAAGGACGCTAAAAATTCCTGAACGTTCGGGATTTATCATTTGCGTCCCAAAACTAATGAGATCGCCTTACGAAACAAAATTATACTCCTCCTAAAAGCCACGGCGCCCGCAGGAGCGCTTGCGGCGCGCCACGAGTGCCCTGGTGCGCGGTCGTTTCCCAGCGCGCCGACACAACGCCTCTTCCTCAGCCTCGCAACTCGCGAGGTGCTGATTGGCGGCTTGCCGGCGGACGAGCGCGATCTCACGGGTGTGGTGATCCGGCGCCAATAGGTACTCCTCCTTGCTGGAAGCGTGCACCCGGTCCACGTACCGCCAAGCGTAGATGAGGCACTTGGGCCCGACTGCACTCAGAGCGTCCGCACGGGCGTGCTCCGCCACCCTCATGGCCCCCGCACGAGCCTTCTGCCAAAGAACCAATTGCCTGACTCTCTCAGACGCGACATAGGCCTCCCGGGCAGCTTGTTCTGCGGTGCGATTCTCTTCCTCGGCCTTCTTCTCCGCCTCTATTTTGGCGCGCTCTGATGGAGGCAAAGCCTCCCACAAGGAGACAACCATTTATTTCCAAAGCTCCTCAAGGCCGGGGGGCTCGGCGGGCGGCGCGGCGTTCTCCTCGTAGCGGGGAGCCGATGCGTCCTCCGACGCGTGTGCTAGCGAGATTGGGAACACCGACGCGTCCACCTCGACGCGTCGCGGCGAGAAGCGGAACACCGACGCGTCCTCCTCGACTAGTGGCGATGAGGAACGGAACGGCGATGCGTCGCGTCGCGGCGAGGAGCGGAACGCTGACGCGTCCTCCTCGACTAGTGGCAGTGAGGAACAGAACAGCGATGCGTCGCGTAGTGGCGAGGAGCGGAACGCCGACGCGTCCTCCTCGACTAGTGGCGGGGAGGAACGGAACGGCGACGCGGGACCGTCCGCGCGGTGCAGCGAGGGGCTCCTAGGGCTTGGGAGGGGCGATGCCATGGTGGTCGACGTGAGAGGGAGGGGGGAGATAGCGATGAACGTGAACGCGAGGGAGAGGAGATAGAGATGTCGTGGGAGGCGCAGTATTTATAGCGAGCAATGGCACACCTACGTAAGATATGGACTGAGCTACACTGACTTAACTGCAGGTCCAGTTGCATCACTGACATGTGGGCCAGACCCCTGTTGGGCCCATATGTCAGTGACCCAATGCACCTGCAGTTAAGTAACAGCTACGTGGGCATATTTGTTGGATTAAATTATGGGGTGAGGAAGGGGTGGAAATATTGCTGGTCACAATGGATTGGACGAGCGTGGGGGGAGGAGAGTCATGCATGCAGATTTTTTCACACGGGGTGGAGTGGTGGGACCGTCGGAGGGAGAAGGAGAGTTTGGCAGGCATATTGTTTCCACACATGGAGAGGAAAAGATTTGGAGACGAACGGGCTTCCTGCAGGTATGGGGAACGGTGCATAATAAGTCATCTTGCATGCTGTTCTAGGTATAGTCTCAAGTCATTAAAAACATACATGCCCCACACATGTTCATATTTCAAGGTGCACTAAATTATTGCATGCGATGATTAAGACTGGCCATAATGGTGGTATCTTAGCTGGTATCATGCACACGGGAATAGCAAACATGCTGATGTGGCAAAGAATTAAAGAAGAGAGGGGGGTTAGAGTAACTAGTGTTCATGCATGCATTGGTAAACACATTCTTTGTGAAGAACGACAGCATTAGTTGAGTACTTTTGCAGACTTCAAAAACTATTCCACCGCCTCTACTATCTTGCTAAGAGTAGGTGAAATT
This sequence comes from Triticum dicoccoides, assembly GCF_002162155.2. Lineage (NCBI taxonomy): Eukaryota > Viridiplantae > Streptophyta > Magnoliopsida > Poales > Poaceae > Triticum > Triticum dicoccoides. Next base: position 151,340,872 of record NC_041385.1, read on the forward strand.
TTTGAATCGGGCCCTTTAAACTAGAAGGGAGGTAGTAGTACTCTAATAGCTAACCTTGTTGTGATGACAATATAGGACATGGCATGCACCTGGACGAAGGAACTAGTCTGCATTGTGCATTTAAGTTTTGTCTGAAGTCAATGTACCTCTACTTTCACCAGACTTATAGAAAAATGTATCAACATTCACAATGTCAAATCAATATTTTTACACTCATTATAAAACGTAGTTCTCATACTCATTATAATCAGTATTGTAGATATTGATATTTTTAGTATGAATTTGGTCAAACACTTTGCAAACGATTGACGGGAGTAAAAAGGACCAGAGGGAGTATCATACATGTGGAGTAGGCAAAAAATGCTCATTTATAGCCGGTTGAAGTCTCAAAGGGCGCGACCGCGCGAGGGAGGCGAAGGTCATGGGAGGCGCGATGGTTGACGAAATTAAGTGAAGTTACATCCACGCGCCGGCATGCAAACAAGCAGAAGCTATACCGTCAGGCCTATGATATGGGTCTAGTAGACATGACATCTAGTGGGTCCCGCATAGTTCTCGAGAACTCTTTGGGGGCTTGCAGCCGTTTATCCATTGGGCAAGCCAGCAACCCCACGCCGTTCGCACGCCCTACTCATCCCCATCTTCTACCTTACAACAGTTCACTCCCAGTCGTCCCGTCCTTTCACATTAGTTCGCTCCCAGTTTTTTTTGCGGGGTACAACAGTTCAACTTCTCCTAACCCTCCTCCAAAATCCATGGCCTCCCAAATCTCCATGGTCTCCACTGAGTACCAGGTTAGAGCCATCACCGGCGATCATTTCATCGTCATCTACACACGTGGATACGCGACGGTGAAAGCATGGCTTGCTCGCTTCCTACACATGTTCAACAGTTCAACAGATGAGTGGGTCGCTGGGCTAGATGTTGAGTACACCACAGTCCTGGGACAAGAGAAGGATCTAAAGGATAAAGAGAGGAAGAAGCCTGTCGTGATCCAGGTTTGCGTACATAACATTTGCTTGGTCTACCACATATGCCATGCCGACGTTGAGTGCCAGGATTTTAAGAACTTCCTCGAGGAAAAAAGAGTGAAATTCGTTACTGTAGACTTTAAGAACGACAAAGAAGTCCTGGGTCGGATAGGCCTCATTGTAGGCAACCCCTTTGACCTCTAGAAGGCAAGCCTGGTGTCCTCCTCTCAACCTTCAATGCTGACCCTGGCAGTAACCATGATTGATCCTTCGTACGCTAAACTGAAGAAACCTCATCACGAGTTTCATCATGCATGGGAGTTGAAGACATTAGATGAAGATCACATCCTGTACGCAGCAATGGATGCCTACCTTTGTTTAAATATCTATAAGGGTTGGATGAAAGCAGAGCCCAGTGTCCGGTTCAAGCAAAGAAGCATCAACGAAGAGGAAGAGGAAGAGGGGCGAGGACAAAGTCGAGGACGTGGACTCGGACTCCGAGTAGGTGGCAGTGCCGTCGCTCATGCTGGTTCTACTGTAGTGTCAAGCGGACTAGTTGCTTAGTTTATTTTCAAGGGTGTGTTGTGCTGAGGCCCCAGCAGAACTATGTTTATGTTCTTTCTCGTTATTTCAACTCTTTAGTATGTACAGTAGTACTAGTACTATGTCTTACTATTGTTCTTCTTTTAGTTGGTACTACTGCTCGTATCTTCATGTTCCTACTGTACCTAATACGTTCGTACTAGTAGTATAATTTGGGTCAGTCGATTTGTGAAAGAAGTTCGACGGAGCGAAGGAAGAAGACGGCAGAAGAGGTGGAAGAAGCCCTTCTAGCCATCCATGTTGCATCAAACGGCTCACAAGAGTCGACTGACCCAAATTGCTCCTTCAGATTGCAGGATCCACGTGGCATTCAAGGTCTCGAAGGTAGATTCCGCGTCCGCACCTGGTTTGCGGGCTCGACACGCGGGTGACCGGCTTCCGCCGCGACAGCCACCATGCGCGCCTCCTCCGCACGGGCAGAGACGACAATGACACGCTAGTTCCTCCTCGCCGACATGCTGGAGCACGCACTCGTCCTCCTCTTCGTATGCTGCGTGCATAGACGCGGCTCCACTAGCTGCTCGCGTGCTTGGCAGCGCAGCGGCATCGCGAGAAGGGACTGCAGACGACATGAGCGAGCAAGCCTTCGGCTTCATGGCACAAGGATGGCGGCAACATGGCAGTGATGGGCGAGAAATTGTTGGTCGGAGCAGGCGGGTGCCGACATGCGCAACGGCGGCGGTGGCATATTGATGAGTGCGCGTGTGGGAGCTTACTTTAGTTTTATATAAGGTTGGTCAAACTTAAAAGAAAACCGTACTAGTAAACATAAACATTAGACTTAGGCAGCGCTTTTATTTGTTAGTACCACAGCCACGATACGGAATCCTGTGCAAGCGCGTGAACCACGGCCGCGCGGTCGATCGAACGGTGCATCACCGTGTCGCGCTCGAAGGACATCCACCGAACCTTTTTGTGTGTGTGAAAACAATCCCCGAATACTACTCAACTTTTTTTTCCTGGGAAAGTTCTTGACGCTGCAATATTTCCATATATTTGAATTTAGGTCCAATTCGTGTTTATTTGGATTTGGACGTTTTAGGTGCGCCCTAGTTTTTTTTAATACTGATTTTGTGTGTGTGACTGAGAGAGAACGTGTGTATGTGTCCATATGTGTGTTGTGGCGGAAGGGCAATGTGGACGGTGTGCGTGTGATACAGACATAGAGAGGTGTGAATGTGCAAATGATCATGCATGAGTGAGACATAGATAGATGCCGATACGTTGTGTATACATGAGAGAACGGTATTCTAGTTTACTTGTGTGTGTGTGTGTCAGAGAGAGAGAGAGAGACAGAGAGATAGAGGAGCATCCGTAACACAACAACCATCTCTCTCGATTCGTCCATCCCTCGCACGATCGCATGCAACACATGCATCAACGCGCACATTTTGACACCCTCACCTGGCCCCTGCCCACCTCAAGGCTCACACAATCTCTTCGTAAATACCCATTTCTCTCCTTAGGTTTGTTTTCTCTCAATATCTGACACACCCACCTGCGCACACACATACACACACACAGAGAGAGAGGGAGAGAGAGAGAGAGAGAGCACAACACACACACACACACCCTCCCCCGAGCACACAATTCATCCCCATCCAAGGTTATATGGCGACCACTCTCGCCTGTGCTTCTTTGCACCCCAACATGCACAACACCTCAATCTTCAAAGAGGGCATCGAGAAGATCAAAGACGGCGACCACACCACGCTAGAGAATGCGGGACCATTTGGAAGCAAGGTGATGTGACGACGGCTGACTGACTCCTCCCCCCACCCTCTCTCTCTCGCACAAAATTACCAATCCCTCTCTCCCCCGCACAAAATTATCAATCCCTCAACCCACGAGATCCTTCCCCTCTCGTCCATGTTTTTCCAGCTCTCTCATCAAACATGTTGTCTCTTCTCCTTCCACATATACATAATCCGGATGCACACACATCTCACGTATATTACATGTCTCCATCTTTCTCATAGACCTAACTTCTTCCTCTCTCTTTCTCTCTCTCTCTCTCTCTGTCTCATTAGGTTTGTCTCCTACTCTCTCATCCACATACATACAATCTTTCCTGCCCTATCTGCTCCATCTTCAAAAGCTCTCTCTGCATGTTTCATTCACACATTAGGATATGTCAAAATGTTGCTTCTATAATGGCTGATGTAGAGTTATGGTTGGTTTTGTTGCATCCTACAAAGTAATAACTATGAAATGCATTTTGATTCTCATTTGACTGGGATTATGTGAGTTTGAGCATGTTGTGAAGTACTATAGACCTTGTATACATCTTGGGATTCGACAATGATTGTAACTATTGAATTGTATAGACCATTACATTCGAAGTCAATAGCCTAATATATTTATTTCACAATTTCAACAAATGATTAGTTCACTACACACTAAGAAAACAAATGTGTACTCCCTCCGTTTTTATTTAAGTCCGCGTATTAGCATTGGTCAAAGTCAAGTTTTGTAAACTCTCAGAAAGCTTATAACAAAAAAAATTAACATACACAATAACAAATAAATACCATTAGATTCATTATTGAATGTACTTTCACATCATACATATTTGTTATGGTAAATGTTTATATTTTTCTATAAACTTGGGCAAACTTTAGGAAGTTTGACTTTGGTCAAACCTAATATGCAAAGTTTACTACTACTACTCGCTAGTTGCTTAGTCGAATCACTCAACACGCCACACGGGGAGTTCAGTGTCACAAAATTTTGAGGTCGGTGGGAAAATCTCCCGCGACCCTGATTCGAGCAGTGGGAAGTTACCATCATAGCCCTCGGAACAGGCCTACGGATGTCGCTTGGTAGGGGGCTGTTTTCATAACTTCAAGTTCACCCTACCCAGCCAACCCCACCCCGGCACCCAGAGTAGTACACCTGAATACTCCCCATTTTCTATCCCCACCGCAAAATAGACTTCTCCATGGCACCACAGCCTTCGTGCTCCTCCCCTTTACATCGGCGCACTCGTCCACCGCAGCGCATCTGCCTCATCGACCTCGTATGCCGCACTGGAGTTGGTCCATCATTGTCGTCATACACGGAGCCTCTATCCCGGCATCGTCTTCCATGGTCTCGGATCTGCTTCCCGGAAGCCGACACCAAGCGCAGAAGTACCACCGTCGTGGACAATGAACTAACTCCCGTTGCCGACCATGACTCACAGAGGCCACTATGACCATCGTTCTCCTCCTTGATTGGTAATGTGTGTATTGAATCACTTAGCAGTACATGTGCAGTTCCAATTTTGTTCATACCTACCCTTCAAATTTTCTGGGTGCTATTGTTCCCATAAAAGTAATTGGTTATAGACTCCATTGTCCAACAGAATATCAGCTTGTAATTGTGCGTCGTTCCTGTATAGCGCTGTGCTTGGGTAGGTTTTTCATCTACAACCAGTAGTGTGCCAAATGATGGAAAAAAATTTAGAACTAGCAAGATGCCTATGCGTTGCACGCATCAAGATGCATTTGTATGAGTAGATTATCTTGTGGGAGAAAAGGATGAACGAGGGAAGGCCTTATTTGCAAATCTGGAGAGGGGTATGGGTATCTTTTTGCAAAATTCCCATTTGTTTCCTTCCTATCTGTCAGATATAAATCGGACGGCCTATATTGCAAGAAAAAAAGTATAGAGAAAAAAAGGTAGACAGTAGAGAAGTAGAGATAAATATTAAATATTAAATATTAAATAAATATAATAGTAGAGAAGAGAGTAGAGATAGCAGAGACATCGGGAAAAGCGGTCGGGCGTGCGCTAGTTTTGGCGCGCGGCGTCCGGCGCGCTTTATAAAATCCAACGCCCTCCCACCACTCTGTGCCTTGCCACCGCTCTCTCCCCGCTCTGTGCCTCGCCATAGCTCTCTTCCCGATCTTTCTCACCTCGTCGCCGCCATGCCACCATGTCGTCGCGTCACCGAGAAACTTGGGGATACCGCAGCGTCCGCGTGCGCCCCTCCGGTGGCTTCTCTGCCGAGATCCGGTTCCGCGGGATGCGCCTCGACCTCGCCAATTTCGACACTGCCAACGAGGCCGCCCGCGCGTATGACGCGACAGCGTGGCGCCTCTGGTGGCCTCATAGAACATTGAACTTCCCCAATGTGCCAACGCGGGAGCGGGCGCAAGAGCTCGCGCCTCTGCCGCGGCTTAGCACCGACGAGGATCGCCGCGACAACCGGAGGTGGGAGCACCGAGATGGACGAGGAAGCCATGGCGCTGTGGCGCTAACACTTCCCACAGGGCATCATCAATGATTGTGAGTTCTACGCGCAAAGGAGGGCGGAGAGGGATAAGAGGAGGGCGGAGCGAGCCGCCTATCGCGAGGACAAGCGTAGGCGAAAAGCGGATGCACAATTCAACATGAGGCTAGGAGCAGCGTCGCCATGGGAATCCAACGACGATCGGTATCTTCATGCCTACAGTCAGACGTCGGAGGAGGACATCACCGAGGAGGAGTCGGACGACGAGGAGTAGTTGAATTATCTTTTTTTATCTATCTTTGCTGAGAACTATCCTCTACTCTCTAGTCTCTACTTCTCGATCTCAGCACTGTAAACGCTTTTTTAAAGCGCCGCGCGTTGCGATTCTATTAGAGATGCTCTAACATGGCAGACGAGTGCTTTAATGTTGCCCACAAGATGTGCGAGTATTACTAGTAGTATATTTTTCTTGCCATGTTGAGATTTTAAAACCACGAGTGCGAACATGTAGAGGAGCAATGAAGACCAAACACGGGGTATTGGGGACATCTTCAAGGAGCATGGCAAGTTAAAGAGGAGCTGCACCAAACCTGTAAAATGAGCTTTGGTAAGTAACACCCTTTCAATTACTTTCGTTTAGCCTCGTGTTCTTCGATGTGTATATGTTGTAGTTTCTGTTTCTCTTAAGCGTGGTGTTCTTCGATGTGTAATAAGAAGAGTCTTTATCGTCCTAATGCTTTCGTTTTTAGCTTGATGTAGTAAGTGGGTGTTCTCACCTTGTAGTCTATTTTTATTTTTATTTTTCCTTTTGAATTCACTTCTCCGAGTTTTGTTTATCTGGCTTCTACTAAATGGATCTAGGTTGCTCTCAGTATTGATCTAAAAAAGAAGTAACTTCATGTCAGGATGCAGTTCCTGTGAGGAGGGAAGTATGGTCAACCTCGAGATCATGTTTCCAAAATGAGGCTGGATTACACACAAGGTGCCAGTTTCCTAATGATGCTGGATTAGACACAAGGTGCAAATTCCCAGATGATGCTGGATTACACACAAGCCAGGTGGAGTCGTCAGTTGTTCGTGTCCTCGTGGCATTAGTAAAGGCTGAAATAAAGCATGCAGCAACCCTTGAGAATGTAGCTGAGTTCCTGAAGAAGCAAAAAGAGCAATCAGATGCTCTCTTCACCCAAGCCAAAGAAGAGATGGAAGAAGCCAGAAATAAGCTAGCAGAGGGAGAGCAGGCTAGGCGTCTCCTGCTATCTAAAAATGTTGTCAATACAAAATTTCCTTCATAATAGCTAGGTTCAAATGTTTATCTAGTCAGCATGCCTATTGTGTTGTCCGTGCATCTACTGATGTGGCACAAAATGTTTTTTTCGGGTCATGTAATAACAACAATTACTTTCCAAACAATAACAGACGAAGCATTGGACATGGTATAGTTCACACGCAAGCCCGACATTCCAAGTTCAACTTCCACATCAAACTCATGTTCACAGATATCTGCACATTCATACATAATGTCCACAACCATGATTCACTTCAAAGCCAAAAAACATGAGGAGAGTTATAAATAAAGAAAAACCTCTACTAGTTCCTACTACCAGTGCGAGCACAACAAGTCAAGACCATGTGTAAATTAATTATATTTTAGTCATTTTTTGTGTTCTAAAATGCCTGCCAGCTTGCGGAAGGACGTGTTGCTGGCACACGCGCGGATTCAATGAAGGCATGCGGGGCAGTCTTAAGCTGGTTGCACGCAGCGAGGAGGCGTGCTCGGGCCTGCAGCGAGTGCGGCCCTCTTGGCCAACGCGCCGGTTCAATGCCTGCGCTATGAGAGGTCGCGTTCGTGTCAGAGCAATCACTCCCTCCAGTCCTTTTTTGTTTGGTAAAACAAAATCTTGTTTTCCATTCACATTTTGCAAGTAAAATTCATGGACAAACTTTGACCCAAAGTACGATGGGGACTAGTAAACCAGAATGGAGGTAGTAGTTTTTTTAATCAAAGAAGGGTTTCCCCTTCCGATTTTCATTACTGAAAACCAGCATCTAAATCTACTACCAGAATGGAGGTAGTAGTAAACCATAGTATTTGCCCTAGAACTACCAGGTTTAACATCTCGCAACATAAACCCATACAACCATACGCCAAGGAGGTACGTAGTACTATGAATTCCATTTTCGCTCCATACCAATCGTTCTAAAAACTACTTACTACTCCCTCCGTTCCTAAATGTAAGTCTTTGTAGAGATTCCACTATGAACCACATACGAATGTATATAGATGCATTTTAAGTTTAGATTCATTTATTTTGCTCCGTATGTAGTCCATCTAATGGAATCCCTACAAAGACTTATATTTAGGAATGGAGGGAGTACTTATAATGCGCCATTGAAAATCAGAACTCTTAACCCCGCTAAAAAACGATATTTTAAACGTGGCTAGTGGCAACTGGCGAGCCACCGCGCTCCAAGTCGTTCACCCGTGGTCCCGAGACTCCCGACCATCAACTCCTAGGGATCAAATTATCACGCGAGCTGACTATTCCTACAAAGGTGCCCCACCACGTACCCGGTACCCGTGAATGCAGCAATCGTGCACCCAGGGTTTTAGGGTTTATTTGTTAACGTCGCCTTTACATAACACTCATGTGTGCGAGATAGCGAGAGGCCGACTACGTGTGTGCGCCTCTTCTCTTCGTATATGTACTCCACCGTTTGTCTGGTGTCCAAAAAATTATAATAACTACTAGCAATGTGCCAATGTGTTGCCACACGATCAAAGTAGATTAATACATATTCACCAATTTGATAGAAAAAAAGTCTACTTTTGAAATACGTATATCACTAAAAATATGTTATGTTTCACTCAAAATATATTCCTTTGGCGGTTTTGATGAGATAAGGGAGGAATGTTGTTGGTTTCAAGATTCAAGAAGTGGTATATGTCTAATTTCTACTCTTACTAGCAAGATGCCCGTGGGTTGCACGGAACATCAAGATCTTGTGGGAGAAAAGGATGAATGAGGGAAGGCCTTATCTGCAAATGTGGTGAAGATTGCGGGTAAATTGCCATATTTTCCTTCCTATCCATCAAATATAAATCGGACGACCTACATTGCAGGATGGCAGGCCTACTATCATCACCAACTCTATTTTTTATCCCTACTCTTATAAAAAAGCATTGTCAGTGATGATCGTGTGGCTGTCATCCTGCAATATAGGCCGTCCGATCTATATCTGACGGATAGGAAGGAAACTATGGCAATTTTGCAAAAAGATACCCACACCCGTCTCCACATTTACAAATAAGGCCTTCACTCGTTCATCATTTTCCCCCACAAGATAAACTACTCATACAAATGCATCTTGATGTTCCGTGCAACGCATGGGCATCTTGCTAGTCGTTGCAAAAAGCCCATGTGTGTGTGAGAGAGAGGGAGAGTGGAGGAGGACGGAGTGCATGTGTGACAAAGACACAAGGAGTGCGTGTGCGATAGGTATCAGCTTAAAATGAGGCGATAGTGTGTGTGTGCACGATCAAGAGGGCGTGTCTCAAGAAGGGAAGAAAAATCTACATAGATACAAGGAGCAGGAGAGAGACATGTATGAGATAGTGAAAGCACGAGTGTGCAGGTGTATAAACCTATCTAGAGGCTAGCTAGTCGATAAATGTTTGTGAGAGAAATACGAGTCGGGGTGCGAAAGCGAGAGTTTTGTGTGTGAGAGAGAGAGACAGTAGTCGGGAAGGGGAGTGGAAGTAGGAGTACCAAAAAGAGGTCGCCGCCTGTTTCTTTGTCTTATCTGCTTCAACATGCAAGGAGCAAAAAAGGACTTTGGTCTTCACGTAGAGGAAATAGTAGCAGCAACTATAGCGAGGCAAACCGGCGAGCCAACTTGGAGGTGAAGCCACGCCTGCGCGGGGAGACCGTAGCGGCGTCTCACAGCGGCAACGGCTCTCGGGTGACCATGCATAGAAAAACGACTTGAGGCCGGAGACGGAGCCATCGGGGCAAGCCGGCGAGATGAAACCACAGAGGTGGAGGCAGCCTACTCAGAGGCCGTGTCTGGTGAGGTAGGTCCAGCTTAAGACATCCTGCAGTAAAAGTGGAGACAGAAAGCCGGCGGCAGCTCAGCCACGGCTTAGGAGGAACAAGACCGAGGCGACGGAGGCCAGGGTTGCTCGAGGGCGACGGGCCACAGCGCTAGAGGCGGAGGTGGAGGTTGAATCCGGCCCGACGCTGCCTCCGCTGAAGAAGTGAGGCGCGCGGTGGCATGAGTCGTTAGGCGCCGAGGACCGGGTCACAGCCATCGGTTGGTTCAACAGCGGCCGCGGGGCAGTCCGACGCAATTTTGTACAAGAGGCCTGAGGCCACGGATGGCCCCGACGGCGTTGGGCGTGCGGAAGCCGGCACAGGCGTGCGAAGGCGCAAAGTGGGGGCGTCCGCGAGAAGGTGCTGGCGAAGCAAGCATGAAGCAGAGGTGGACCGATTCCTCCTCCAGGTCATGATTGGAGCAGCAGCTTGGACAGAGGTAGAGGCGGCCACTGCTGGAATCAGCTCAGAGGTGACTCAGTGATTTGGAGGCAGATGCAGCCGGAGGAGGGTGTTGAAGCACCAGCGACTCGAAGACGGCAGCTCAGAGGCAGATGATGTGGCGGTTCAGCGGGCGAGGAGGTGGAGGCAGGCCTGTTCTGGCACCAGCGGCGACTTCGGCTGCAGCGGCTGAAGCCAGCCACAGAGTCGGATGACCGGCAGAGCAACAGCGGTTCGATAGCGGAATCCACTTCCGAATCGTGGGCTGATTCCCACTTTTTTTAATACTCCTTGATGCGTGGAGTAGATCGCTTCTTGTTTCCATGACGCGTGGAACAACCGCAACTTCCAGCCAATCTTTTTGAGCAGTGTGCTAGTGCGTTTTTCCTCATGTGCACACGTTGCCACGCGTACGAATTGGTAAATCCTTCTGATTTGAACACAAGTCGTAATATGGATCAAATCTGCGGTGAACTCCGTCGTCTCAGGAACACGCTTTAAAAATTGATCTGGCTTCAAGTCGCCGGATCTCCGGTGCATGCGGCGACACGCGACACAACCTTAACTTCTCCAATTCTTTTTCACCTGATCAATCGCAAGCTTTTCGAAACTTTGGTAAAGATCCCTCCAAGAACTCAACACTATCGTGCGCAAGCCCCACGGTGGGCGCCAACTGTCGTGGATTTGTCACGGCAGATGTCCTTAGTGTCAAGACTTAGTCGCGAGGCCAACGCATCTATGTGGTAGCTTGAGAGGGGTTGAGTGGGACAAGAGACGCAGGGCGGATCAACACGCAAGACAAGGGTTTAGACAGCTTCGGGCCCCGGGAAACATCATCCGGTAATAGCCCTACATGCTGTTTGAGGCTAGGTCTCATTATGCTCATGAGGGAGTCGCCACATAAGCCGGCTCTCCTCTCAGATGTGTCTAGCCCTAGAGATTATTTTCTTGTTGCTTGTCCCTCTTTGGGGAGCCCTGCCCCTCCTTATATAAGTTAGAGGGGCGGGTTACATGTGGAGTCCTAGTAGGACTAGGACTAGCCTATCTTCTACTACAAGATGGATACAAGTCCTGGTCTTGATTCCTTGTAAGAGAAATATTCCTCACACCTTTCTTCTTAAGTCGGCCCACCATCGGATGAACCGGCCTACTGGGCCTTGGGCCTTGTCGTCCATTTGACCCGCCGTCGCGGCCATCCGTGAGTCGCCAGGCTCGTGAGTGGTTAGACCAGTGAGCCGCCAGACTCGTAAGTCGCCAAACCTCCGGCGGATTATCAGTGAAACGCCAAGTCCCAGCCGGGTCATCCATCCGGCCGGGTCATACCGCGGAGTATATCCCCGACAGGCGCTGTGATTCATCATGAGTGGGCAACCAACATTGTATGCAATGAAGCGAAACCTCAAGAATATGCTTCCTCTTCTGTTCTTTAACATGTCCCTCTTTGTTTATTCTGTATTTAGTACGTACAGTATGTTCCTTGTCAGGAAGGGGCACAGGGACATCTGCAGTCAACAGCTAATAGAGTTGGCCTATACGTGATCGATAGGCTTTCAATTACTAGCGGCAATACAACACCGTATTTTCAAGCCAGTTCCACTTTCCCGATTTATATATCGTGGTTATGGTGTACCCCTGTTATGTACACTATGATCTGCCTAGTTGTTGTGTGCTCTTGTTATCATGGTTTGGCAATAAACTCTCTATACAGTATATTATGAACCTATCATCTGCCAACTATCCTTACTTCTGGAGCCTATTTTTTGTGTACTTGTGCCAGATTATATAAATGCACGCACCATATTACAGCACACATGAGCTCTCTCATCAAAATCCAGTGATAGCACAAAAGTGTTTACAGGGGCGCCCCTATATTAGATTATCATCTGCATTACAAAGATAATCTCACAACTATTTATGTTTTCATGGTTCTCAGGTATTATACGCAATTACAGTGAATATCAGAATCCGTGCATCAGAAGAATATTGTAGAACACTGCAATGACTTACAAAATTGGCACCAAGGCATTGAGTGCCATTCTGGATGCAATGAAACTCATGCGCTCCCCACCTATTGATTCTTGTTCAGAATATCATCCTAATGACTATTCTAACCTTGAGGAGTCAAAGGCAGATGGCATGTCCTGTTCACCCATCAAGGTGCATGTTCTAATTTGGCAAGGTTTTATTGATTGCGGGTATCTTGCATGTGTTGTCTTGCATTTCTTCTACTTTGTTGCACCGCCATCTGCTTAGTTTACTCACCATATATGTCGAGATGCCATGCCCATCCATTATCAATACATATTCCATCTGTCATCATACCATTATTTTTCACTCAAATGATGTTCTTGTGCATCAGACATCAAAAAGTAAGAGGGTGATTGCCGAACCTGAAGGAGCACCAGCAAAGTCCTTGAAAAACATGGTGGTGCCGGAGAAATCAGACAACACCCCACTTATATTGGTTATACAACCAGTGACACAAAATATAGGACCGACTCCAGCAGACTCTACCCATACTTCACTGGTCACACCACTAGCCCCACCACACAGGACCTGCACTCCAGCAAAAGGTATACCAATTTCATTTGCCATAGCACCAGCCGTACCACAAAAAAATCCCACTCCAGCAAAAAGTACAGCAAGTCCATCGGCCGAAGACCTATCCCAACTGCAGAGACGGCCAATTCCTACAGATTTGAACCCCATTCCATTTATTCCTAGTTTAAAAGACAATGCTTTCAATGTTGTTAGGGACTACGTGCATATATTCCCATCATGGGAAGATTATAGTGAAGACAAACACCATTTTCACATCTTCCTGTCCAACTTACGTGTAAGTGCTATTATTCATGGTTATTATTTTCCTGTTTTCTGCTGACTGAACACATCAATGATTTACATTACATTGTTGTAACTAGGCGAGGGTCAATATGGATAGTCATGATGAGCAAAGCTTGCTTGTGCTTTTCAAGGAAGCATTGCAGCAGTATCGGTGTTACCTGAGGAAATCATACTTTGATGGCAAGTCTATAAACGAATTTCCGGTGAAGTCTCCTGTGCTAAATTTAGAAGACATTGAATGGAAAAACCTTGTTATGCACTGGTCTTGTTCCCAGGATGAGGTACTGTCTATGAAACCACATGACAATTTGAACTTCTACTTTTCCGCATGTGCCTTACGGATCTTTTTTGCAGGAAATATGCTCGAAGAAGAATTCTGGTTTGAAAAGAACGACAGGATATCGCAAATATGCTGCCCGCTGCTTTGCTCTTGTTAGTGCCTGTTGTCCTGTATCACTGTACTTGCATACATACCTGGTTCATTATGTGACAGCATTATGCATGATAGCTTGCTTATCAATTGTTCGCTCCAAATTATCTGATCTGTATGAATGGTTACATTAGTGTAGAATATATCCAATGCCAATGATTTTTTTAGCTTTGCATTGTTCTTGTAAGTACATGATGTACTTTATCAGTGTACTTATAATGATAGGTAGTTGTTCATGTACCATCCCTCTGCAGCTTATTTTCCTTTGCCCTCCACTTTCTACACATCAGATCTATATTTACTCTTACCATAAGGTTGGTACTGAAGAAGTTTAGCTGTGTGTTGCTCTTGGCTGTACCTTTTGCCTGTATCGTTGCACTTACATTTGTAGCTACTTGGTTATGTAGCATCACTCTTCATCTTATCTTAAATATTCTCCATTTTTTCGTATATTATCACATCTATATTTACTCTTAACAAAATGTAGAATAAAGGCAATGCTTATGAAGAAGATTTTGTGGTAAACTTCTTGAATTGCCCCCCCCCCATCAGCATGGACAAGGCCTTTATAGAGCCTGTCTTCACCAATAATATAATTTTGTCCTTCTCAAGCCTTCAAACTTTGTTGTATATATTTGGTTAGGCATGACTGCAACAGCTGTTTATTTTTGGTGTTTGCATCAAATTGCATTTTTAAAGTTTATTATGTAGTTCATAAACAAAAGTTTGTCCTTCTCAATTTAAGTTTTCAGTTGTACAACCAAGTTCCTTCTTCATACCATGTAAATTAAACTATACATAGCAAGTGATTTTCTTTTGCACTGCATGTATGCTTCTGTTCTTCATCCGTAATCCAGTGGTGTGGTGAACCAACCCACTACAGCACAATGTCATATTCTACAATGTCTTAACTATGAACAATGTCATATCATTCTACTATTATTTAAACCGTCTCTTTATTTGCCAATCTGAAATGGGATAAATTGACAGCACACTAACCATTGATACTTATGAGTTCTTGATCTGTAATCCAGTGGTGTCGTGAAGCTGCCAACTCCTTCACAATGTCATTTCCTGCCATGTCTTGACCTGAACAATACCATATTGTGTTAATGCAATTTTAAACTGTGTCACTTTATTCGTTAGTAAGAAATATGATGAATTGTCAGCACTGATACTTTTATGTGAAAAACCTGTCATCTGTCTGCTTGTTTATCTTTCAGAGTGAGGAAGATATAAGTGTTGAACAAGCGCAGTCTCATCATCTTGCTCAGCTGCTTGCACTGTAGCTCCCCAACAGGGCTAACCTTTCTTGAACTCTATTGAAGTGTTGTCGATTTTGTATATTATTTTGTCGGCGTGTTTATTTGCACTAGTGGTGATCTTTGATGCCCGGTGTATGTAATCTGTTGTCTGCTTGTGCTTTATTATCATAGTGGCGAACTTTGATGCCCAGTGGATGTAATATGCATAATTTCTTTATTGTATAGTCTAGGTTTTTTCTTATTCACGATGCTGCAGTTATTTACTGTATATATATCCTGTCTTCGCAGTAAATCGGCCAAACTGTAAAATTACGGTACATAATCGGGCCGTCATGCAATCACGATGTAGGTTGGGCCTGAAACGTGTCGAACAGCTCACGGGCCGGCAGCAGCCCGAAATGGACCCCGGCCCATGATTGTGCGAATCAAATCACGGGCTTTTAGCAGGCCAAAATAAGTCCTTGTTTGGCACAATCAGATATCGGCTGTGAGCAGGCCGGATGCAAATCGGGTCGTAGTTAGGCCCAACTATATGACGGGCTTTTAACAAGCTGAAATTAATATAGGGCCGAAATGTTAAACGGGCCCTTAACAGGCCGAAACTAATATCAGGCCGAATTACTAAATGGGCCTTTAGCAAGTGGGCCCAAAAGCATAGCGTCCAGTTGACGGGCCGAATCTGATATGGGCCATAATTGAGCCCAAAGCCTCTTAAAGGGTCGGACCTGATCTGGGCCGTAATTTGGCCCAGAATGTGGTAGGCTTTTAACGGGCCGGATCTCATATGGGCCATTATTAGGCCCGGAACATGGCAGGCCATTAATGGACCGGATCAAATATGGGCCGGCATTTGGCCCAACACATGGCAGCTAGTTAATGGGCCAGCCTACTAGGGTCCTCAAAATCTTGTGGGCCTATAGCTGGGCCGGCCCATTAATGTCGGTGAAATCTCGTGGGCCTTTAGCTGGGCCAACCCATTATGATCCGCAAGAATCTTGTGGGCCTTTACCTGGGCCGGCCCATTATGGCACACAAAAATCTTGTGGGCCTTTACCTGGGCCGGCCCATTATGGCCCGGAAAATCTTGTGGGCCTTTAGCTGGGCCAGCCCATTATGGTCCGCAAAATCTCGTGGGCCTTTAGCTGGGCCAGCCCATTATGGTCCGCAAAATCTTGTGGGCCTTTAGTTGGGCCGGCCCATTTAAACTTGATGGGCTGGTCCATGTGTCAACATATCATAGGCGTGTCTCGCCCATTGGATGAGTGACACCTGTGCCAACACGGACCTGACACGTATCTCCTCCAGCCAATGATGATTTTACACGTGGAAAATCCCCATTGGTCGAGGCTGTTAACAGGTTGTCGGATCCAAAACCCGACCAGATAGCTTAACGGCGTTCCGTTACGGTGGATGCCATGTGTCGGTCACCCTTGACCAAAGCACTTCTGTGATGCGCGATTTATCGTCATGGAAGTGGACACTTCCGTGATGATAATTTTGGTAGTGTCATGGAACACCTCTACGACAGCACATGTATGACTATCTTGATTCTGTCATAAATTTGTCATGGATGTAATTGCATGACAAAAAACGCGACCTACTGTGACAAAAACGTATCATCACGGAAGTGTATTTTTTTGTAGTGAATCTTGTTTTGCGGTGCGTTTGTTGAGATCCGATGAATTGTGGATTTATGACCAGATTATCTATGAATATTATTTGAGTCTTCTCTGAACTCTTTTATGCATGATTAAGATAGCTTTGTATTTCTTTCTGATCTATCGATTTGGTTTGACCAACTAGATTTGTTTTTCTTGCAATGGGAGAGGTGCTTTGTGATGGGTTCAATCTTGCGATGTCCTCACCCAGTGACAGTAGGGGGTAGCGAGGCACGTATTATATTGTTGCCATTAAGGATAAAAATATGGGGGTTTTACCATATTGATTGGATCTATCCCTCTACATCATGTCATCTTGCTTAAGGCGTTACTCCATTCTTGTTAACGTAATACACTATATGCATGCTGGATAGTGGTCGATGTGTGGAGTGATAGTAGTAGATGCAGGCAGGAGTCTGTCTACTTGTCACGGACGTGATGCCTATATTCATGATCATTGCCTTAGATATCGTCATAAGTATGCGCTTTTCTATCAATTGCTCAACAATAATTTGTTCACCCACCGTATGCTTTCTTCAATAGAGAAGCCTCTAGTGAAACCTATGCCCCCCAGTCTATTTCTCATCATATATTTCAGATCTATAAAACCAAAAACCCCAAAATACCTTGCTACAATTTATTTATATTTACTTTATTTTGCCTTTTACTTATCTTTTATACCTTTCTCTATTAGATCTCACTCTTGCTTGTGACCATGAATGGATTGACAACCCCTTTTTCGCGTTGTGTGCAAGTGTTTGTTAGTTTGTGCAGGTGCATCTATTGGGGACTTGCTTGTACCTCCTACTGGATTGATACTTTGGTTCTTAACTAAGGAAAATATACTTATCTCTACTTTGCTGCATCATCCTTTCCTCTTCAAGGGAAAAATCAACGCAAGCTCAAGAAGTAGCAGCTTATACTACATAAAGGAATGGAGGGAGTAGTACACATGCCATGAAGATATCATCCAAAACAACCCTTCATTTTGATATACTAGTAAAAGCATGCATATATTAGGTAGGATATTAATTTTTGCACTAATTATGCAATATATTAAATGCATGCATATATTTGGTAGGATATTTCTTATTAATTATGTGATTAGTGTTAATATTGATATTTGGTATAATATCAATAACACATTAAACATGTTAAGTGCTCACCATTGGAGCAATCTAGGTCATTGGATTGACCTAGTCTGATGGCCGGGATTAGTGTTATCTGCCCTTTGGATCTTTTTATATTGGTATATATATAGATGGTATTATGTAATATATTCAATGCATGCAGATATTACGTAGGATATTATGCGTGCATTAGTTATATGATTAATGCTAATATTGATATTTGGTATGATATTAATTACACGTTAAACATATTAAACACTTACTTTGGAGCAATTTGGATCATTAGATTGACCTAGGGATGATACCCTAGGGCTTGCACCTCTAGGATACTGTCAAGCGGTTGTATCGCCTGGTGCTTGGCAGTTCCCTGTAACAGGTGCTCGGCAGTTGTTCCGGCCTAGCACCGCCCAAACTACCGGATTCATTTATGTAGTGGGACGATTGTTGAGCGGTGGTGTCCCGGTAGTTTCAGAATGGTTTTATGAGCCGGTATGATACGTCTCTGTCGTATCTACTTTTCCTAACACTTTTTCTCTTGTTTTGGACTCTAATTTGCATGATTTGAATGAAACTAACCCGAACTGACGCTATTTTCAGCAGAACTACCATAGTATTGTTTTTGTGCAGAAATAAAAGTTCTTTGTTTGGAACGAAACCTTTTGGAGAATTATTTCAGAATATATAAAAAATATTGGATTCAAGAACCACCGGAGGGTCCCCCTGGTTGAGCACAACCCACTAGGGCGCGCCACACCCTCCAGGCGTGCCCAGGTGGGCAGCCCCGCAAACCCTAATTCCAACTCCTTAAATACCCATATTTGGAGACAAAAATTAGGGAGGAATTTTCATCGCGTTTCACGATACGGAGCCGCCGCCACCTCCTGTTCTTCACCGGGAGGCCAGATCTGGAGTCCGTTCGGGGCTCCAAAGAGGGGGATCTTTGATCTTCATCATCACCAACCCTCCTTCATCACCAATTCCATGATGCTCCATCAAGAGTGAGTAATTCCTTCGTAGGCTTGTTGGTTAGTGAGGAGTTGGATGAGATTCATCATGTAATCGTGTTAGTTTTGTTAGGGCTTGATCCCTAGTATCCATTATGTTTTGGGATTGATGTTGTTATGACTTTGCCATGCTTAATGCTTGTCACTTTAGGCCCGGGTGCCATGATTTCAGATCTAAACCATTTATGTTTTCACCATTATATCTATGTTCTAGATCCAATCTTGCAAGTCATATTCACCTATTACGTGTTATGATCCGTAAACCCCAGTGTGACAATAATTAGGATACTTTTCGGTGATGACGGTAGTTTGAGGAGTTAATGTATTCACTATGTGTTAATGCTTTGTTCCGGTTCTCTATTAAAAGGAGGCCTTAATATCCCTCAGTTTCCTTATGGACCCGCTGCCACGAGGGTAGGACAAAATATGCCATACAAGTTCTTTCCATAAGCACGTATGACTATTTACGGAATACATGCCTACATTATATGAACTGGAGCTAGTTTTGTATCACCCTAGGTTATGACTGTTATATGATGAATATTATCCAACGAATTCACCGATCCAATGCCTACAAATTTCCTACATATTGTTCTTGCTAAGTTACTACTGCTGCTATTACTATTACACTTGCTACAAAATCATTGCTATCACTGTTACCGTTACTGCTACTATTATCACTGCTATCAAAACTATCACACTACTGTGTTGCTGATCACTTTGATGCATATATTTAATCTCCAGGTGTGGTTGAATTGACAACTCAACTGCTAATACTCGCAAATATTCTTTGGCTCCCCTTGTGTCGAATCTATAAATTTTGGTTGAATACTCTACCCTCGAAAACTGTTGCAATCCCCTATACTTGTGGGTTATCATGGTACCCGGTGTCGAAGGGCGGTTGTACGGCCCCAGACTTAGCGACCACTCGAACCATGGTCGGGAGGTTGCACCGCCCCTACCACCGTTATGGGGGTGATGCCTTTCTGTAATAAGGCGGTGTTTGGGCGGTTGTGGGCCAGTTGTTCCTGAGTGACTCTAGACAACTGGTACCACCCATGCCTATTTTTATTATAAGTGTTTTCAGTGTCAGCTTGATTTACGATCCGGTCGAAAGATGGAATTTAGTTCTCTAGCAAAAGCTTGTTTGAGACCCTAGCTTAAAGGGCACCTTCCTCTCATGGGTTCGATAACTCAGGGTCACCTCTAAGGAAAAAGGCGAGAATCCTTTCTGCTCCATTCCCAGATCACCAAAGGAAGTAACAAGTACACAGTAATGAGTGGGTGTGTCCATGGCCATACATACCAGACGCCTCTACCAAGCCACTCGAACAAAAAACTGGACCCCAAAATCAACAAGCATCCACTGACCGAGCAACATCCCACAAGATGTGCCCAAAATAATTTGACCCGGCACAAGCCAATAGCTGAATTAGTCTTTGACCGACCAACGCACAAGGTAGATGTTGGAGTACCCGACATAAGGGGGTATATCCTCGCTCGTGAGTACCCTTCATGCTATCTGATCTTCTCATGCTTTGCGCCGGTGGATGCGCGGGAAAAGGTAGGAAAGCATCCAAAAATAAAATCAAACGAGCAACCCTCGATACAATAGACACAAACAACAAGGACAGACAGTCCACCCAACCATGCGTACCCGAACACCACCAACGCAATACGTGGCACAACACGAGACAAGGGCAACGTGCGGCAGACGAGGTGGCCTCGGGCGCGCCCTCAGTCCATGAATTGTAGACCCCATCCCTCGAGTAGCAGGCTCTATGACTTATTTGTCCATTGGTCTGAAACTTGTTGGATTGTGTGTTGGGAACGGCGGACTCAGACGTAATTCGTCCTCAAGGCAAGCTAGTCTACCAAACGAGACTTATTTATCAAACCCGTCGGTGTACTCAGCACACCTTCTTAAGTTATCGGGTAGGACTTTCCGACTACATCTAGGAGTTAGATGCTCTATTGGAGAAAACCAAAGGGGCCCTCACGGTAAAGCCAGGGCAGTCCACATTGCTGTTGTATGCTGTTGAGGTTGCCTGTTCGATGGAGTCTACATGTGTGTTGTTTTGTTAGACGCATGCGTGCCTTCGTGTTGCATGTGTGATTCTGATGGTTGTGGTCATTTGTCGGGGGCCTGGTCAGGATGTCTATCAACCCTACTGCCGGGTTGCCCTGCCCTATCCTCTTTGCGACTGTTTGTCTGTTCAATGTTGTGTTTTTTTCGTTTGGTAACAACCCCATTTAAAATCACATTTACTTTCATGGACTCGAAATGAAGGAAGGCCAGAGCATGAAAAATAACATACTACACCCATGATGGAGAATTTTAGAATCTGTTCACCCGCTCAAGCAAATTGCCCATGTATCGCCAAGGAAATCCATAGGCAATGCTCACCATTATCTATCATTAGTAAATACAAGGAAAATACAAACGCAATATGAAAATAATCATTTGCAGACAATTCAGGAAAAACATCCTTCAAGCAGTTCACCTAACTTCTCGTTGCATTTAGTTTTTCTCCTTTGTGATCATTCATAAAGCATGTTGTTCATAGGTTGCTCGGCTTCTTGGCTGCAATTGGTCTTTGTGCCGGCGCAACAGGTCATCTACTGCCATGTTAAAGTTAGCTACCATGGGAAGCTCTTCTTTGAAATGCTTCATATAGTTGCATGGAATTATCTTTTATCGTCCTTTTAGCATTACTTGTTGGACACGTCCCAAGATCACGTGTTCTCCTAATCTGAGTTAGATTGACTAGACATCTCTTTGTTAAAGCTAGCTACCGTGTGTAGCTCTTCTTTGAAATATTAATTATAGTTGCCTGGAATTATTTTCTACTGCTATTTTGGCATTACTTATTGGAAACGTCTCAACATCATTTGTCTACGAGTTGGAATCAGAATCATATTGATTTGTCATCTCTTGTTAAAGTTGGCTATCGTGGGAAGCTCTTTGAAATATTTACTATAGTTGCCTGGAATTATCCTCTACTGTCATTTTACCGCTATTGACTTATTAGACACGTCTCAACATCACTGGCCTCCGAGTCGGAATCGGAATTAGATTGATTTGACATGTCTTGTTAAAGGTGGCTACCATGAGAATCCCTTCTTTTAAATGCTTCGTATAGTTGCATAGAATTATCTTTTACCGTACTTTTAGCATTACTTGTTGGACATGTCTCTGCATACTTGTTTTCGGAATCGGTGTCGGGTTGATTTGGCATCTCTTATTAAAGTTGTCTATCATGGGAATCCCATCTTTGAAATATTTAATATAGTTGTCTGGAGTTATCCTCTATTGTCATTTTAGTGTTACTTATTTGACACGTACTGGTCTCTGAGTTGAAGTCGATCAAATTGATTCGGCATCTCTTTTTAAGTTGGCTACTTTGGGAAGCACTTCTTTGAAATATTTACTATAGTTCCCTGGAAATAACTCTACTTGCATTTTAGCATTACTTACTTATTAGACACGTCTCAACATCACTGGGCTCAGAGTCGGAAACATAATAAGATTGATTTGGTATGTCTTGTTAAAGCTTGCTACCATGGGAAGCCCTTCTTTGAAATGCTTCATATAGTCACATGGAATTATGTTTTACCGTTCTTTTAGCATTACTTGTTGGACACGTCTCAGCATCACTTGTTCTCCGAATCGAAGTCGGATTTATTTGGCATCTCTTTCTAAAGCTGGCTACCGTGGGAAGCTATTCTTTGAAATATGTACTATAGTTTCTTGGAATTATTTTTCTACTGCCATTTTAGCGCTACTTATTGGACACGTCTCAACATCAGTGGTCTTCAAGTCTAAACCAGAATCAAATTTATTTGGCATCTATTGTTAAAGCAGGCTACCATGGGAAGCTTTTCTTTGAAATATTTACTATATAGTTGCCTAGAATTATCTTCTACTGTCATTTTAGCATTACTTACTTATTAGACATGTCTCAACATCATAGGTCTTCGAGTCGGAATCAGAATCAGATTGATTTGGCATCTCTTGTTAAAGTTGGCTACCATGGGAAGCTCTTCTTTTAAATGCTACAAATAGTCGCATGAAATTATATTTTACCGTCTTTTTAGCATTACTTGTTGAACACGTGCATCACTTGTTCTCTGCATCGGAGTCCGATTGACTTGTCATCTCTTGTTAAAGCTGGCTATCATGGGAAGCTCTTCTTCGAAATCTTTACTATAGTTGAATGGAATTATCTTCTACTAGCATTACTTATTGGACACATCCCAACATGACTGGTCTCTGAGTCGGAATTGGAATCAGATAGATTCGGTATCTCGTTAAACTTGGCTATTGTTGGAAGCTCCTCTTTGAAATGCTTCATTTAGCCACATGGAATTATCGATTACTGTCCTTTTAGCATTACTTTTTTGGCATCTCCGAATCGGAACATGACTGGTCTCCGAATCGGAACCCGATTGATTCGGTATCTCCGCTAAAGCTGGCTACCATGGGGAACTCTTCTTTGATATCCTTACTATAGCGGCCCGAAATATTTGGAAAGATAGATAATCATCTATTTGAAGGTGTTCAACCAACCAAATAGCATCGAAGGCGAGGACCAAGGCAAATCTTCTAACTCTACGTTCTGGGGTGCTGCAATACCTTAACAACTACTCCATGGTAGTGTATTTTTTTTCCTTTAGCAGACTCTCTACAACCTTTTTCTTTCTACCCCGAGGTGGTGGTGAAACACCCATGACACTAGCTTACGTAAAAAAAAAGCTCAATGGATTTGCAAAAATAAACAAAATGTTTCAGCAACATGATTCAAACTCTGGTCCTAACGATGTGAAGAAAAATGTCATACCAGTACACGCATTAAATAAAACTGATCCATGTTCTTGTTTACATAGAAATTCAAATCATCCGATTTTTTTAAACGAAAGGCAAAAATTTCGATCCCCTCGAAATTGTCGAAATTTTGGGAGATTTCGACCAAATTTTAAACATGGGGCCAGGCTAAGGACAGATTGGAAGCGATTAATTGCTTCCAACCCGATCCCGACGGCGGAGGCCGGCGCACCCCCAGAAACCCAACCCCTCCTTCGCTATAAATATCTGTCCATCTCGCGTCCCTCTCCACACCTGCTCCTCCTCAGTCCTCCTCAGTCAAATCTTTCTACTCGGCTGCGCTAACCTAGGGTTTAGTCCGCCGGCCAGCAACTAGCGATGGAGGGGGAGAGCCACGCCGCCGCCAACGCCTTCAACGGCGCCCCGACACGCCGCTCGGGGGAGGACGTCATCGTCCTGTCCTCGGCGACGGCGAGGCCGCCGCGGTCGGTGGAGGCGGTGGTGCTGGTGGACGCGGAGGGGGAGGGGCAGGGGCAGGGGCCGCGCATGGAGATGGAGGCGCCGCCGGAGAAGCTGTACTTCAAAACCAGGCTCTGCGACAAGTACGAGGACACCGGCCGCTGCATGTACGAGGACGGTTGCACCTTCGCGCACGGCCGCGCCGAGCTTCGCCCGCCGGCCCCCCCTGTCGGCGGCTTCACCGTTGCCGGCGGCGGCAGGGTTGTCAACGGCGGCGGCAAGGTGTGCTTCAACTTCAGGGACACGGGCACCTGCCATTTTGGGGACAAGTGCGCCTTCCCCCACGCTGCACCATCAGGTACGCCCGCTCCCTAAGCTACCCACCTAGATCGCGCACGTGTGCATGGCCGATGGGGTCCGGATCTCACGAAACATGCCCTCGATTTTCTTGTCCAGGTCACGCGATTCGCTTCACCGGGGACCAGAAGGTGCTGACATCCCCAGGGCCGCGCTACGCCGGCCCGGGCACCGCCAGGGCGTACCCGTACCCGCCGGTGATTCCCCCGGCCGCGCGTGATCATCCTGCCCAGATGACTGAGGAGAACGGGGGCAAAAAGCCCAACAGGCTGATGCTCATGAGCCAGCGGAAGATCAGCGGGATCTACGGCGACTTGCTGCCGGGGCAGGAGAGGCAGGAGGAGTGAGACCGATCTATCGACTATCAGCCGTCCACCCACCATGGTCGCATACCCATAGTAGATGATTGACATTGCTGATACATAGCAACAAAATAAAAAGGGGACGGATTGATCTTGTCTGAAAGTGAATAACTTTACCATGGTGGTATTTATCTTTTTTTTTTAGTAGCATGGTGGTATTTATCTGTGTTGTGTAATTCCAACTGTTGTACTGCATGCAGATCCT
>NC_041385.1:151366003-151366841 GCF_002162155.2 Triticum dicoccoides
TGTTTGTTTATCTATCCCCATATTATATCATCATCTTTTTTTATCACTGCTGTTGCCATCTGTTTGTGTTCTCGGTGGGCTTTTACGGCCCATTGGGCCCCTGTTTCTCGCTCAATGGCTTACAGTACAGACTTCAGAGAGACTGAGACGAGAGATATGCGGATCTGTTCATCTGCAGGGGGCTGGATCCCAGGGGCAGAGTTGCGGTCCTCCATAGCTGACGGGGAAGAAGAAGCATGGGATCTGGATCAGGAGCCGTGCTGGTGCTTGTGACAGCATGTCTAGCGATTGCCCCACCCTGCGCTCTGGCTTCTTCTCGCAAGTAAGCTCCTCTTCCTCTTCATCCATCTGATGTGCCTGTGAGGATCTCTGGTTGGATTTGGGTAACCAGCCCCAGAAGGCCAGGATGTGTTTCTATTTCGGGATGAACTGTGTCTGCCCGCTTTGATTCAGTTTCTAGGATTGGATCTTTGTTGAGTTATGCTTTGATTTGTTCAGTAGTTGATGTGGGTAGCTTTGTTTCTGCAATAGTAAATGCAGGGTCAACAACCCATGAAGTCAGGTCCCCCAACCCTGCCTATTGATTTGAAGTCTTGGTCACAGTCTTGCCTCTGCAATAGCAGAGTCCTCACCATGTTGTGTTAATGGGTGAGATGGTCAACTGACATTAGGTTGGTTGTTGGCCTGAAGCTTGAGTGAAAGATGATCATGCAGTTTACATCATAGTAGAATGCCAGTTTAACATCAGGTACAGAAAGGGGCAAGTCAATTCTAATGAGAAAGTATTACAAATGTGTGCCTTTTTTCAGTTGAGAGACAGCCACGAGGCACCCCCCCC
>NC_041385.1:151367008-151412276 GCF_002162155.2 Triticum dicoccoides
GAACCACAGCGGTCGAACGCTGGTGGTGGGCTGGCTGTGCACCCGCGCACATGTGCTTCTATCGAACTGACATTAGGTTACTTGTTGGCCTGAAGCTTGAGTGAAATACTTTGATGATCACACAGTTTACCTTGTCCATTTAGTCTTATCAATTGCCACTGAAGTAGAATGCAAATTTAGCATCAGCTACAGAAAGAGCCAAGGCAATTCTAGTGAGAAAGTAAATTACCTTTTTTACTCGAACGTGCACTAAATGTTTGTGGCTTTTTAAATTAGAAAATAACCATGAGGCACCCCCTGCGGAGCACAGGGCTCGAACGCGGGTGGTAGGCTGGGCGTGCACCCGCACACGTGCTTCTAGCCAACTGGTCGATGCCCAGTTCCCGAAAGTAAATTACAATTATATGATTTTCCCTTCATGGAAGATATTAATGTGCAATCCAATCTTTACCCTTTTCAGGTTTGGTCTGGATATTACGCAACCAAAATTACTGAACTCCACAAATGGTTCATTTACCCCAAGCTCACATGTTGATTTTGACCCTTCAAAATCAAAGCGACTCTCGTGGCATCCAAGGTTTGTCTCGTCACCTCATTATGATGTGTACCTTTTTTGCTGGACGATAGACAACATCTCAGTTGATTTTCTTCTGTACTGGCAGTTAAGCATTTGTTACCATGAGTTTGTGGTGCATTTTCTATAAAAAAATTGTGTGGCGCATGAAAGATCTTCTGTACTTAACTACTTATACTCTTATAGTTGTGTATGTTCTCAGATGCTCGCTTCTTTTTATATGGACAAATCCCAAGTTTCTTACCTTAATTTAGGGTCTTCTTGTATGAAGGTTTTCTCTCTCACATGGAGTGTGACCACTTAGTATCTATGGTAATATTCCCATCATCCGTATCACAGCTCAGTCCTTGCATTCAGGTTATTTATAAAAAACGACTTGCATCATGTTATTGAAGGTCATGTTTTCATTCTTGCAGGCACATGGTAAGATAGGGTCATCTGTACTTGTTAATGATGGTGCTACAAATATTTCCCAGAACAATATTGATGCAGGCCTCATATTTAGCCTGGCTGATAGCAAGGTGAGCATACATACTGCTTTCATGATATTTTCATGACTGGCTCTTTGCTAACCATGCAGAAATGTAGACAGAGAAAAATAAAATTAAACAAACCTTGAATCCCTCTATTTAAGTATCTTCTACCATATCATCTGTAAGTTAATGCTTAGCTGTGTGTTACCTGTGAATAAACACATATGTAACTAAATGAGGTCACAGTTATTGTTTTTCTTGATATTGCAATCTGTGAAGAAAGTGCACATTCTTTTGGATATATAGTAGTAGATGTTAAACTTTTATAAATTGAGGTATATCAAATTAGGGTCTACTACTACTAAGCCCTGGACTGTTCTACTTCTAAATGATGTTTTGTACTCCTTTTGAAGGACATAGTTGTTTCGAAGATTGAAGATAGGATATCATTATGGAGTTTTATTCCAAAAGGTATTGCTTGTTCCTTGCAATTACTCTTTTGTAATTCTGTGTAACCTTGCTTGCTAGGTGTCTGGCTGTTGACATTCTTAGTTGTCTCAGAGCATGGGGAGAGCATGCAGATTTTGAAGTATGGAGCAAACCAAAGTGACCCTAACAAGGAAGAAACTCAATCGAGCAGTGGTGCCAATAGGCTTGTTACCATTTTGATGTATCTTTCTGATATCAAGCAAGGTGGTGAAACTGTTTTCCCCAGATCTAAGGTAATGACATTATCACACAGTCTTACTTGTGAGAAGAAGTCCTTGTCATTTTGAAAAAAAAGAAGTCCTTATCAGAATGACTAGTCACAGTGACATTGATATGTAGTTTCCTTGACTGAAAAGTGAAAAGGAGATAATAATCTGTATATAATATGTGTGCTCAGCTGAAGGATACTCAAGCCAAGGAAAGGGCACCTTCTGAATGTGCTGGTTATGCAGTGAAACCTGTCAAGGGCAACGCAGTTCTGCTGTTCAATTCAAGGCCTGACGGAGTCGCCGACAAGGACAGTCAGTACGAGTTCTGTCCTGCCGTCGAAGGGGAGAAATGGCTTGCCATAAAACATATGTATGCAAGCAAGATCGATAAATCAAAACCTTCGCCGGCATCCGAGGATGATGATTGCACCGATGAAGATGGTAACTGTGTCAGTTGGGCCGCTGCCGGCGAATGCGAAAAGAATCCTGTGTTTATGATTGGCAGTTCAGACTACTATGGCACTTGCAGGAAGAGCTGCCATGCGTGCTAGATGTTTTTCTTGTTTTCGTGCATTGCCCTTAGGGATGTCTCTTAGCATTTTCGTTGTTTAATACAGGCATTGGTGTTGTAAGTGGAAAATGATTCAGCAAATTGTGCACTGCCCACAGATAATCTTTACTGTTGTCAGGAAATGTAGTACATAGGTATTGGATTGGCTGCTCTTATAAAGTTATGGAAAATAATTCTGACCTCATTTTGTTCCGTCAGACAATGCCTGCATGCATAATCGCACCTGTCTGCATATTTGCATTCCAGCAACTTTCTGGGTACATGGATAATTATCTTTTGGCTTCAACATTTCCAACGTGTGTGGACTCTTATGATCATATCTACTGTAAGAATACTCGTCTAACATTCTAGGGCAAATAATACTTACTAAACAACTTTGGCTCTTGCGCAGAACAGTTGGCTGTTGGAAGTATGGTTGCAGGAATCATCATGCTACCTAGCAAAGTCTATTGATATAAACTGGAGTAAATTCTACAGTACTGTTGCTACTACGTAAGTTTCAGGTAATATAAACTAAATTATATATTTGCACGTCAGAGTCGTTGTAGTATAGTGGTAAGTATTCCCGCCTGTCACGCGGGTGACCCGGGTTCGATCCCCGGCAACGGCGCACTTTTTATTTTCGACCCCCTTCGTTCTATTCCTTTGGTCAATGATCCCCAAGTTGAAGTGCTGAACCTTCTTTTTTTTCTTCGAGGGGAAAAGTGTTGAACCTTCTAAAGCTGGCCACGAGGTTGGAGCAAACGAATCGATCATTGGGAGAGTCAGCCCCCGGCTGGTATGCCTACATCTTTTTAGGGTAGGACTCTTTATAAAAACAAGTTCAACAAACCGTTACAATATCATATAGTTGAAAGAACCAGACATGCCTGCCAAAGCCTATACTATCGGCCTCGAAGTTTCTAGACCTTCTCTCGTGTATAAATTTACACTCCAAAACTCTCCACAAGTAGCTCGAATTTCTTGAATAATAGCTGCATGTTTCCCACCTTGGTTTGCTTCAATGTCCTTGACCACCGTGGCGATGTCTGAAGAAATAATCACCCGAGTGATATTCAAATCAAGTGTTAATGCCAAAGCCTCACGATAAGGCAGTGCTTCTAAAGTTGATACATCTGTCACACCCATAAAAGTAATTGATGAAGAGCCCAAGCAGTTACCAAGACGATCCCAACAAATCACAAGCGCTGCTCCTCTATCTCCATATCTCCCCACCGCTTTGTCTACATTAACTTTCATTGTTCCAACTGGTGGTCTAATCCACGGTTTGTGCGATAGGCGGAAAGCGTCTTACCCTCGTATGAGGGGGCGCCGTGCATGTTTATAGGCAGGGGCGCACATCCCTGACAGCGGATACAAGTTCTTGAGATTACATACTTGGAGGAGAAGGGATAAGAGAGAATAAAGGATTCGGTTTACAAGAGATAAGCTAAGCTATCTATGCACCGAAGCACTTAAACATCTATCTCTATCTATCCCTATGTCAGGTATAATGCTACGTTTAACACCCTCCCTTAATCACAACTTCATCAAGTTGAGATTATGCTTGAAGTCTTCAAAACTCCGCGTGGGCAAAGCTTTGGTGAATCCATCTGCAACTTGATCTCTAGAGTGCACAAACCGAATATCAAGTTGCTTATTAGCAACCCTTTTTCTGACAAAGTGGAAATCTATCTCTATGTGTTTTGTTATGGCATGAAACACATGATTAGCAGATAGATAGGTAGCACCAAGATTGTCACACCACAAACATGGAGCTTGAGTATTTCTCACACCAAGTTCCTTAAGAATGGATTGAACCCATATAACTTCTGTTGTTTCATTTGCCAATGCTTTGTATTCTGCCTCTGTACTGGATCTAGACATTGTTGTCTGTTTCCTTGCACTCCATGATATCAAGTTAGGACCAAAAAATATCGCAAACCTACCAGTGGAGCGCCTATCATCTAGGCTACCTGCCCAATCAGAATCAGAGAAGGCACTGACAAAAGTAGATGGTGACTTGCTGAAGTTAAGACCAATGCTCAAAGTATTTTTGACATATCTAACTATACGTTTGGCAGCTGTCCAATTAACAATAGTGGGTGCATGAAGAAACTGGCATACTTTGTTGACAGCAAAAGAAATATCAGGTCTTGTCAAAGTTAAGTATTGCAGTGCACCTACCAAGCTCCTGTATTTAGTGATGTCTTCTTTACTTAGAGGTGTACCTTCTGTAAGAGACAGTTTCTCAGAACTTGATAAAGGAGTGGGTGAGGGTTTACAACCTTGCAAGCCAGCCTTTTTTACCAAATCAGTGGCATATTTTTCCTGGGATAGATGAAGCCCATCATCACGTTTCTTCACTTCAATCCCTAGGAAATAATGAAGATCTCCAAGATCCTTAAGAGCAAAATATGCACTCAAATCTTTTAACAATCCAGCTATTGCCTCATCAGATGAACTTGTAACAATAATATCATCAACATAAATGAGGACAAATATGGATGTGTTCAATTTATTGTAAATGAACAATGAGGTGTCAAACTTGGAAGGAACAAAACCAAGTGTTTGCATCTTATGGCAGAGACGTGAGTACCACGCCCTTGGTGCTTGCTTTAACCCATAAAGTGCTTTGTCAAGTTTGCATACAAATGAGGGTGCATTTTCATTCTCAAACCCAGGAGGTTGTTTCATGTATACGTCCTCTTTCAGAACGCCATGCAGAAACGCATTCTGTACATCTAGTTGTCTGAGATTCCATCCCCTGAAAACAGCACTGGACAAAACAAGACGTATGGTTGCAACTTTAACAACGGGACTAAAAGTATCATCATAGTCTATTCCATACCATTGCTTGAAACCCTTGGCAACAAGTCTTGCCTTGTACCGGTCAATGGTTCCATCAGATTTCCTTTTTATTCTGAAGACCCATTTGCAATCAATAAGATTTAAACCTTGTTGCGGAGGAACTAGATGCCACGTGTTATTTTTTCTCTAGTGCCAAAAATTCTTCCTTCATTGCCTTTTTTCATTTTTCATCACGAAGTGCTTCCTCAAGGGTGCTTGGCTCACCTGGTTCACCCGTGGAACAAACTAGGCCATATTTTGTTATATGCTTATAATCAACAGGTTGGATCACACCTTGTTGTAGTCTTGTTCTTCGTTGTGACAGTGCAGCAGGATCAGTTGGCGCAGAAGATCCCAAAGCAGGAACATGAGTTCTGGGCGCTGCGACATCTGAGGCAGATTTGTCTCGTGCTTCTCCTGGATCTTCTGTGACTGCATCTCGTGATCCAGGCGTTGTAGAGGCCGCAGAAGATCTTGGCCGGCTGACCGGCTCATCATGGGCGAATGATTGCGTGGGCCCGTGCAAATCAGCACCGGATCCAGCGCCCTTCTCTGCGGCTCAGCGCGCCGCTTGTAGCAGCATGACTTGTCGGGGAAGCGCGCGCCGCTTTGGCCACTTGGGGGCTGCCAGGTGTGAGGCGATGAGCGGGGCGGAGCGGGCGCGGGGCCACCTCCAGTAGGTGCGGGGCCGCCTCCAGCTACGGTCGGTTGTGTGGCGCACGCGGAGTCGCTGGTAGTTGCCCAGGCGTGCGACGCAGTTGTCGGCTCTGACGCGTCAGTCCGCACCGATCCCGGCGCAAAATGCCTGCACTGCTGCTCCTGCGGTGATCCCGAGGCGGATCCGGCGGATTCCAAGGCAGATTTGCCCCCCACGTCATGACACATGAAATATGGCATTTGGGAAGTGATTTGTGCATCATTTTATTCTCTGTTTTCACTCTTGTTTTCTCCTCCAACATCACAAAGCTCATGGGTATGGTTAAGAGGGTTAGTCATCATCGGATCAGCACAATTATTTTCTCCCCCGTGATCAAGGCTGGATAGATGAGATGGAAAAAGAAGTATTTCTTGACGTAGTCTAGCGCCGGCATTAGGATGAAGATCAACAAAAGGAAATTTTGTTTCATCAAAGATCACATCACGAGAAATATAGACACGACCAGTGGAGATGTCAAGGCACTTAACACCTTTATGAAGTGGACTATACCCAAGAAAAGCACATTGCTTTGAGCGAAACATGAGTTTGCGATTGTTGTATGGGTGAAGATTAGGCCAACATGCACACCCAAACACGCGAAGTGATTTGTAGTCGGGTTTGACATGAAGTAACCTTTCTACTGGATTTTCATTATTGATGACACGACTAGGAAGCATGTTGATAATGTGGACAGCCGTGAGAAAAGCCTCATCCCAACATTTAAGAGGCATAGAGGCGCCGACTAAGAGAGCTAGTCCTACCTGCACAATGTGTCTATGCTTACGTTTTGCGGAACCGTTTTGTTGGTGAGCATGGGGACATGACACGTGATGAGAGATGCCAAGGTTTTGGAAGAAAGACTTTAACTTTTTGTACTCCCGCCCAGTCCGATTGGACAACAATGATCTTACTGTCAAACTTGCGCTCAACAAGAGCTTGGAAGTTTTGGAAAACTTGAAAGACATTGGATCTTTTCTTAAGAAGATAGATCCAAGAGTATTTGCTGTAGTCATCAATAAAACTCACGTAATATGTGTGTCTACCAATGGAGCTAGGGGCAGGACCCCAAACATCGGAAAAAAATAATTGCAAAGGTTTTGTAGACACACTAGTTGATATTGGATATGGCAACTGATGACTCTTAGCACGTTGACATGAATCACAAACTGTTTCAACATTGTGCTCACCAACAAACAGGAGCTTATTTTTCCTAAGCAATCTTTCAACTAAAGAAAAAGAGGCATGTCCTAATCGATCATGCCATCGTGTTGGCGAAAGTTTGGCAACACCGTAGGCATGTTTATTGAATATCCGATGCTCCGGAATCGACGGGTAGAGTCCTCGAATGCATCTACCTCGATAAAAAACTTTCTTCATTGCCTGATCCTTGATCAAAAAGAAAAAATGATGAAACTCGAGGAAGACATGATTGTCAATGGCAATTCTATGAACGGAAAGAAGATTCATACTAGCACTAGGGACAAGCAATATTTTTCTAAGATGAAGTTGCAATGGGGAGTTTTAATAATTGTATAACCAATGTGACGAATCCTCATACCTGCACCATTAGCAGTGTGGATTTGGTCCTTACTGCGGTATTTTTCCCGCATGGTCACCTTCTCAAGTTCGCTGGTGATGTGTTCGGTGGCACCACTGTCGACGTACTAGTTGGTGTCGACGCCATAGGAGCTATCTGCAGCAGTAGCCACCTTGTCCCCGTCCTGGGAGTCATCATCATCCTCGTCATAGCGATACCAGCAGTCCCGGGAGTTGTGCCCGAGCTTGCCACAGATCCGGCAGCGCGGCGCATCAGGGCGCACTCGGTTGGAGCCGCGGCCACCACCGCTGCCGCATCCCTTGGAGTTGGTGGAGGGGGAACAGCCGGCGTGAGGAGTGGTGTTGTTGGAGGAGTTGCCACCGCCACCCGATCTGGTCTTGCCGCGTGGAGGTCCGTCGTGGCCACGAGAGGCGGCGTTCGCAGATGACTTGAAGCCGCCCGAACCCTGGTAGAGTGCCATGCGCTGATCAAAGTTGCTTAGCATGGTGAACAACTCATCCAGGGAGACGGGAGAGGTGTGGGCATCGAGGGCCAACACCAGAGGCTGGTACTCCATGTCCTGCGCATGGATGATGTAGGAGACGATCTCGTCGTCTTGCAGCGGCTTGCCGGCCGTGGCGAGTTTATCAGCCAGGCCGGGCATGTGGGCGAAGAAGGTGGCGACCGGCTTAGTTCCCTTCTGCGCATGAAGCAAAGTCGTTTGGATGTTGTTGACGCGGCTGAGCGGCTGCAAGGAGAACATGGCCGCCAGGGTTGTCCAGAGCGCATGTGTCATGGTGATCGCGGTCACCTGCACCAGTAACTCTTTGGAGAGGTTGTTGAGCAGGTACCCGAGCACTTGTTGATCCTCCCGGACTCAGATTGGGTGGAGAGGGTTGGGCTCGGTGGAGTCCTTGCCGTCCTTGTTCTTGCCAGGAAGGAAGCGGGCTGGCTCCGGCATGCTGCCGTTGGCATAGCCGAAGACGCCAGCTCCCCTTAGCTGCGGCGTGATCTGGACGCGCCACAATACTTAGTTCGTACGGGTGAGCTTCTCCGTGACCTGGTGAAAGTCCAACTATCCCTAGGTGGTTTTGGTAATTCCTAACAACATATAGCTCATTGAGCTAACATTATTCCAGGATGAATATTTCAAGAAAAGCTCAATGAATGGCATGGCATGGATGAGAAAAGTGGACCCCTCAAAATGCTAAGGATAAAAGGATTGGCTCAAGCTCAAAAGCTCAAGACTCTACATTTTATATTTTAGTGATCCAAGATCACATTGAGTCTATAGGAAAAGCCAATACTATCAAGGAGGGATGAGGTGTTGCTTAATGAGTTTCTTGCTCCATAGTGCTTAGTGATATGCTCCAAAACCCTCAACTACTTTCCCACATCCACATATGACCTAAACCAAAAGTCAAACTCGGCCCCACGATTCTTTCTATCCGGCGCCACCGAGTTCAGATGTCATAGCCACTGCCACAAACCCTAGGCAAATCGGTCTCACCGGTAGGGATCCCGGTCTCACCGAGATGGGATTGTAATCTCTCTATTTCCCTTCGTAACATTTCGGTACCACCAAGATGAGCGATCGGTCCCACCGAGATTGCAATGTAAACTCCCTGTTTCCTTTTCGTAACATTTCGGTCCCACCGAAATGAGCGAACCGGTCCCACCGAGTTTACCTGACCAACTCTCTGGTTAGCTTATTACCAAAATCGGTCCTACCGAGTTTGTGTAATCGGTCTCGCCGAGATTACGTTATGTCCTAACCCTAACCATATCGGTCCTACCGAGTTGCATGTCGGTCCCACCGAAAATCCTAACGGTCACTAGATTTGCTAAATCGGTCTGACCGAGTTTCCCAATTCGGTCCCACCGAGTTTGGCAAGTTGTGTGTAACGATTAGATTTTGTGTGGAGGCTATATATACCCCTCCACCTCCTCTTCATTCGTGGAGAGAGCCATCAGAACAAATCTACACTTCCAACTTGTTGTTTCTGAGAGAGAACCACCTACTCATGTGTTGAGGCCAAGATATTCCATTCCTACCATACGAATCTTGATCTCTAGCCTTCCCCAAGTTGCTTTCCACTCAAATCTTCTTTCCACCAAATCCAAATCATGTGAGAGAGAGTTGAGTGTTGGGGAGACTATCATTTGAAGCACAAGAGCAAGGAGTTCATCATCAACACACCATTTGTTACTTCTTGGAGAGTGGTGTCTCCTAGATTGGCTAGGTGTCACTTGGGAGCCTCTGACAAGATTGTGGAGTTGAACCAAGGAGTTTGTAAGGGCAAGGAGATTGCCTACTTCGTGAAGATCTACCGCTAGTGAGGCAAGTCCTTCGTGGGCGATGACCAAGGTGGGATAGACAAGGTTGCTTCTTCGTGGACCCTTCGTGGGTGGAGCCCTCCGTGGACTCGCGCAACCGTTACCCTTCGTGGGTTGAAGTCTCCATCAACGTGGATGTACGATAGCACCACCTATCGGAACCACGACAAAAACATCTGTGTCTCCAATTGCGTTTGAATTCTCCAAACCCCTCCCTTTACATTCTTGCAAGTTACATGCTTTACTTTCCGCTGCTCATATACTCTTTGCATGCTTGCTTGAATTGTGTTAAGATTGCTTGACTTGTGCTAAGATAGCTAAAATCTGCCAAAGACTAAAACTGGGAAAAGGATAAGTTTTTATTTGGTCAAGTAGTCTAATCACCCCCCTCTAGACATACTTTCGATCCTACAAGTGGTATCAGAGCTTTGGTCTCCATTTGCTTTGATTTCCATAGCTTTTGGTGGTCATAGCCTTGGTTTCACAACCTAGGAGAGTATGGCGTCTAGCGAGGGAAATTATCACCGTAGAGGTCCTTACTTTGATGGTACTAATTTTTCTAGTTGGAAGCATAAGATGAAAATGCATATTCTTGGACATAACCCCGCTGTTTGGGCTATTGTGTGTATTGGCTTGCAAGGTGAATTCTTTGATGGGAGAGAACCGAACCATGAAGCTAGCGCGGAAGAGTTGAAGATGCTGCAATACAACGCTCAAGCTTGTGATATCCTCTTCAACGGATTGTGTCCCGAAGAATTCAACAAAATCAGCCGTCTTGAGAATGCAAAGGAAATGTGGGATACTTTGATTGATATGCATGAAGGTACCGACTCCGTCAAGGAATCCAAGTTGTATGTGCTTCAAAGTCAACTTGACAAGTTCAAAATGAAGGATGGTGAAGGTGTCGCTGAAATGTACTCTAGGCTTGCTCTTATCACAAATGAGATTGCCGGCTTAGGAAGTGAAGAGATGACCGACAAATTCATCATCAAGAAGATCCTAAGAGCTTTGGACGGAAAATATGATACCGTGTGCACATTGATCCAAATGATGCCCAATTACAAAGATCTCAAGCCAACAGAAGTCACTGGAAGAATTGTTGCTCATGAGATGTCACTCAAGGATAAGGAGGAACTTCACAACAAGTTAAGTGGTGCTTACAAAGCCTCATGTGAAGCCCCCACATCATCAAGTGAGAAACAAACCTTCAATGAAGAATTGAGCTTAATGGTGAAGAACTTCAACAAGTTCTACAAGAATATAAGCAAAGAGAGAAGCTCCAAGTCAAGGTCCTACAATGACAAAAGATCTTCTAGTTGAGAGCGCAATTGCTACAATTGTGGGAGACCCGGACACTATTCCAACGAGTGTACGACACCCTACAAAAGAAGAGAAGAATCACCCAAGAGAAGAAGTAGAAGAGAAGAATCACCACCAGAGAGAGGAGGAATAGAGATGATCGTTATGAACGAAGAACATCCCGGAGAAGCAAGGATTCAGAAAGGAAGGACAAATCATCAAGGAGCTACACAAAACAAAGACATCAAGCTCGTATTGGTGAATGGGTATCCGGCTCCGACTCCGACAATCACTCCGAGAGAAGCTATCACTCTGACTCTGAATATACTCAAGATGAAGGTGTTGCTGGTCTAGCACTTGTGTCAACCAACTCCTACGACATATTTGATTCACCAAATGAAGGACTTGGAAGATGCTTCATGGCTAAAGGCCCAAAGGTAACACACCCCAAGTATGTTGATTTCAATAGTGATGAAGATGACTTGCTAGGTGATGATGATTTACTTGTTGACAACTCTAGTGATGAATACTATGATGAAACGTCAATTAATCATGCTAATCAAGATAAAACGAATGACAATGATAAGGAGAAGATTGAGCTCCTAACTAAAGAACTAAACACTCTTAAGTTAGCTCATGAAACTATCTTAGAAGATCATCGAGAACTTTTAAGGACTCATGAGAAGTTATGCTTTGAAAAGCTCAACCTTGAGCAAGAGCATGAGTTCTTAAAGGCAATCAATGATGGTCTCCATAAGAAAAGTTCTTCTTACATTGCCAAGCGTTTACTCTTATCTACTTACATGCCTCAAGTCAAGTCTATTAACAAGAACAAGAAGGATTCTTCCTCTAGTAGTAACAATAATCATGCTAAATCCAATGTTGTTGCTTCTAGTAGTTCTCTTGATTCCACTAATGATTCTCTTAGCCAAGTTACACTTGATCAAGAAAATAGCTTATTGAAGGGAATTATAGAGAAATGTGTTTACAAGAGCCTTGCTGGGACTAAGCAATTTTAGGAAATTGTACGCAAGCAAGGAAGGCACCGGAAGAACCAAGGTGTTGGTTTTGAACGAAATTTCAATGCCAATGGAGTTGAGTGGGAAGAAGATCAATACCCCAAGACAAAGTTTGTTCCTCAACAAGAGAAGTATGATCCTACTTCCTTCAAGGGGACACAAGCTCAAGATGATCTTCCACCACAAGACCACAAGCAAAAAGGCAAGGATAAGCTTCAAGAGGAGATTGATGCATTTGAAGAAGCTCCTAAGGCCTTGGTCAAGTGGGCTCCCAAGACTACATCAAGTTCTACTTCATCAAGTACAACTACAACTCCAAGGATTCCCATCAAGATGATGTGGACCCCGAAGAAGAAGAACTAGAGAGTTCTTGAGGGTGACTCCGCCAACATATTTCACTCATATCATTTTGGCAACAACAAGTGCAATCAACTTTCATATCTTGCACTAGTTCAAGGAGTCACAAACCCTCTTGTTGGTAAGACAAGGGACAAGGTAACCTAAAGCTTTCATAGACATCATCTTGTGTGTGCATCACTCTATGTCTATGGATATCCTTGTTTGTTCCTTCTGGGACTAACCCGTGTAGGTATTGAAAGTGCAACTCACTCCAAAGGATTGCTCCAAATGATCTACATCAACTTTGAGCATCCACATCTTCAACACCTACATGAAGTCATCATCGACAAAACCCAAGGTTAGTTCATCCCTCTTAAGGGGGGATCTCACATCTAGGGGGAGCTTTACTCTAAGAATTGAGTCAAAGCAACTCTAATGGTGTGAACACATCAATGCATTATGTAAAAGTGGTAACCCCACTTGAGCTTAAACGATGAGTATGACCTATGATCAAATGTTCTCATTTGACTCCTAAGTCAATATACTCATATATAGATGACCTAGTCATCGCCAATTGCTTGATAGATGCTAGAATTGGTTGTGCATGCTTTGCCACATATTTCATTTTCCATTCCATTGTGTGAGCATGTTGGTTGCATATTTTACTCATTCGAGGACATCCACTTGTTGCTTTGATTGATTGGTTTCTTTTTCTTTTGCCAAGTGGATGGACAAGAATGCCTAAGAACCTTCTCTAGCTATCTATGCTTTTCTTGTCTCAAACTCTATTCATGCTACATCACAAAATTTGATCAAGTCAGATTCGAACCACTCTGTGTGAGGAGCACTCGGAGTCCCCAATTCGTCATAGATTTAAACTTCCAAAACTTCTTTGTGCGTTTCGGTCTGACCGATTCCTCCATTTCGGTCATACCGAGATCACTAAGTCGATCTAGGTTTTCCATCTCGGTGCAACCGATTTGAACTTTTCGGTCACACCGAGTTGCTGTAATTGTCAGCAGTTATGCATCTCGGTGCCACCGAGTTGTTC
The DNA here is from genome assembly GCF_002162155.2 of Triticum dicoccoides. Lineage (NCBI taxonomy): Eukaryota > Viridiplantae > Streptophyta > Magnoliopsida > Poales > Poaceae > Triticum > Triticum dicoccoides. The sequence continues at coordinate 151,380,433 of NC_041385.1, forward strand.
CACTCGGTCACACCGACAAGGTCGAGCTATATATACCCACTGGCAAAAATTTGGAAACTTTCTTCGAACTCCTTCGCCCGTGCGTAGCCCGCTCTGCCTCCAGGGTCTCCGGATCGTCCTCCTAATCGCCAGCTGCCTCCAGTCGCTGGTCTCCACCACCGTCAATGGAAATCATCCCCGCTATTGCCGCCGTAGCAAGTTCATCGCTGAACTAGGGTATGGACTCGGTCATTGTGCTATCCCCGTCTCATTCCTAGCACATTGTGTTCGCCATGAATCTTGCCATGATTGAAACTATTCTATCTAGTCAAAACACTCCGTAGATTAGAGATGAACTGAAAATTTAGGGTTAGGTTTACGCCGAAACCATCTCGGACCCACCGAGTTGTAGAACTCGGTTCCACCGATTCGGCTAAGTCCATTGCACATGTGATTCTCGGTCTGTCCGAGAATTGCAAATCGGTGTGACCGAGTTCAGGACTTTGTGAAACCCTAGCAGTCTCGGTACCACCGAACTGTGACTCGGTCTGACCGAGTTCACTAGTTTAGGTTCCAAAAGCTGCTTCGGTATCACCGAGTTTACAAATCGGTTGATCCGAAATGCTTTTTGTGGAAAACTAAAACTAAGTGTTTGACTCATTCTTTTGCAAAAACCTCTGTATTTTGTGATGCTCATCCACTCTATCTCATCTATATCTATTCATAGGGTCTGCAATCAGTGTTTGCAATATGTCTGATCAAAGTGACAGCCAGAACAAGTCAGAGGAGCAGGTTCAAATGAGTGAGGGCACTAGTCCCTCTAGCAGCTCTGATGAGGGTAGCAGGAGCACCCCAAGCAACTTACCCAAAGCTACCACCAGGGCCAGAAAGAAGAAAACCTCAGAATCTGTGGATGAAGACTATGTGGTAGTTGAGGATGAGGCCACTTCCAAGAAGAAGGTGCTCAAAAAGGAGTATGACACAACTGCTGCCATTAAGCCTGGTATGAAGACCAAAGTACCTGCAAAGAGAACTCCCATGTCTAAAGCCAGAGCCTCTACTCAAGTACCTTTGGAATCAGAACCCAAAGAGGCTGCTACAGAAGGGACGAAGAGGAAGGAAAGGGTCAAGAAGACCATGGCCAGAGTTGTTGGAAAGCCTTCCATGATGGAAGAGGAAGAAGAAGAAGAAGAGGTTGCTGCACCAGTACCCAAGGCTCAGAAGCTTATGGGTGATGCTATCAGGTCAGGGGCTGCTTCATCAAAGCCCAAAGAAGCACCCAAAGTTGCCTCCAATCCCAAGACTGCACCTAAGAGGAATACCAGGAACATATCTGCTGTTGAGAAGAACAAGGCCCCAGTGCCTAAAACTATTGCTGAAGAGGAAGATGATGAAGAGCATGTCTTGAGAAAATTGAAGCCAAAAATTCCAGATCATAATGATGCTCATCCTGTGGCTGAGAATGTCACACCCTAGCTAGTTCATGCATTAGAGTGTTGCATCATGTCTATTCTTTCATCAGAAACCTGAAATGGGGATAACAGAACCCCCAGCCCCCTCTGAAACCAACTAGGGTTTACTAAAAACTTTTTCAATGAACCTGAAATGCCCTTCTAAAATGCCCATCATTTTTGTCTTGGTTCAGAACCTCTGCCAGAAGTGATGCACATTTTCCTAGGCCATCTTAGGGTCTTTGAATTAAATCATAGATATTTGAATTTGGGCATTTAAAATTATATATAATATCTCAAATGCTCAAATATCTCCAAACTAAAATGTTTCATGTTGGAAATAATCCAACTATGGACCAGGAGTAGTTTGGTGATTTTAGGAGTTGCCTAAGTATTTTTAATAATTCAACAAAGTTGCAGAGGAATTAAAAAAAACAGAAAACAAGGAATAACAGAAAACTTACCTGGCGCCCAGCACCCGGCCCACCTGCCGGCCCAGCCCAGCGCCGCGCCAGCGAGCTGCTTGCCGGCCAGGCAGGCAGGCAGGTGCCCGACGGCGGCCGTAGCGTGCGCCACGCAGTTGGTCATCGCCCTGCTTCACCTCCTCGCCTCGTTGCTGGATGGATGAACTCCACATCGAGCCGTGAACCTCCAGGACACCTCCATTCTCCCCCAACTCCTCTCTCTCGCGTTCCCCCGCCATGGCCGACGCCATCGCCGCCACCCCCTCGCCGTAGCCACGCCCTCCGTCAACCCCACGCCGTGCCGCCGTGTCCAGGAGCTCCGCCACCCTCCTCTCCTTCGAGCAAGCCGAGCCCCGAGCGCTCGCAAGGCCCGAGCCCACCGCATCGACCTCGACCGAACCGCCGTCGCCGGAGATCCCCTTCAACGCCGTCGTCGCTCCGGCCCGTCCCCGGCCGCACCAAGTGTTTCGTCGAACTCCCTGTGAGCTTAGCCATCTTCCCCTCCCTTCTTTTCTTGCCCCCGAGCTATGTAGTGACCTCCCGGAGCTCAACCGCACCCACCGCCGCGGAGCTCGTCGCCGACGTGCTCCCGGTCACCCTCCGGCCACCACTTGGTGTCCATCGTGCTCACCACGTCACGTTGCACCTAACCAACTACTCCCCGCACCTCACCGACCCCTCTAGCCTCAAGTTCGCCTTCGGCCGAACTCCGGTGGCCGCCAAAGTCATCGCCGGCGCCAACTCCGGCCACCCCGACCCCAACGGACTCCACCAAGAGCTGCGGCTCGTCCTCAGCTCCACTCCGATGGCCTCCGCGACTCGTTTGGTTGCCGAAACGGCCAAAACCACTTCCGCCGCCGCGTCGGGCTCGCCGGCGGCTAAACACCGGTGCAGCCGACCTGGCTTTGACCGTGGGTGGGCCCTGGTTGACTCCGATGAGTCAATGACAGGTGGGGCCCAGCCCTGTTAACTAAATAGGTTTAGTTTTAATTAAACTTTAACTAAACTAATTACCCTGACACCCTGGACCCACAGTCAGGTTTGACCTGCACGTCTCCGTTGACCCTGACGTCATTCTGACGCATGGCTGACGTAATAAATTAATTTCTGGATTTATTCTAATATAGGAAATTCCAGAATATAGTTTAAACTTCAAAATTCATAACTTTTAATGTGTAACTCCAAATCAAACAAGTTATATATGAAAAATGATCAGAAAAAACCAATCTATCCATCTGTACTGTTTTCATGCATGATTAAACAAGTTAACTTGATGTTTAATGCAGAACAAGATAAAACACTTTAAAGGGCCATGTATGAGTTTGAAATTTGAATCTTTGGTTCAAATTGGTTCAAACCCTTCTGGTCTTAGTTGCATTAGCCCAACACACTCATATTGCCATGTTTCATGCATGCATCATATTGTCGCACATTGTTTGGTGATGGTTGTGTATCGGTGTTCTTTGCGGCAGGTTCTGCCTCCGAGGAGTACCGTGATTACCCTAGCGAAGAACCATATCAGTGCATCGAACCATCAGGCAAGCAACCAACCATTTGATCATATCGATACAATCCCATGTTCTCGCTCTTGCTCTCTTTTACTGCATTAAGACAACGTGTTTCAAACTGCTGTGTGCTGCGGTAGTTGAACCCATTTCCTCTGCATGACCTGTCATTGCCACAGTAACTAGATGAAACCCACTAGCATGTGTAGGAGTTGTTTGAGCCATATGTATGTGTTATTCCTACCTTGCTATGCCTGCTATGCTTAGAGTCGTGTCAGGTCTGGTTCATCTGGGTGATGGGCTAGAGTGAAATGATTATGTCGGTAATGAGAGTGATGTGGTGAACACGATTTGGTAAAGGTATCGATGAGAGGCCATGTAGGAGTACATGGTGGGTTGTTTCATTGAAGCCGACCTTAAGCACTGAGATCTGTATGTGTGATTTAAGATACAACTACTACCATGCATTGGGCCCTGAAATATGACCCCGCTCGACTTCTTATTCACCCTAGTCCTCTGTCCAGGAGTTGCAAGTAGTTTCTGGTGTTTGTAGCCTACTGGAGGCCGTGGACAGCGCTGACCATAGGGGTGGGCTGTGATGCGGTAGGTACGTGGCCGGGTATGCCGGGCACCCGTTAGGTGTCTCGGGACCCTGTTCACATCGTTTGGGGCTGTGAGCGAAACCTCAGCCGGATCTCCTCATGGATGGAACCCGAATAGGCGATAAACCTGGACTAGAGACTTAGGTGTTTAGGTAGGTCGTGGTCTACACCCACGTCGGCTTTCGCTTGAAGTCTGCCGAGCACATGTCGTGTGCAGACGCTAAGTGGTGGAAACATGTATGAAGAAGTACACCCCTGCAGGGTTAACATGATCTATTCGAATAGCCGCGTCCGCGGTAAAGGACTACTTGGTTGCCTATACAGTTCATAGACAAGTAAATGGAAACTACTAAAAGCCTCAAGATAAGTGTGAGTGCCGAGGATGGCTCTTCCGTAGGAAGACGGAGGTGGATCCTCGGTAGTGTATTGAAGTGGTGAGTAGTGGACTCGTGTGCGCAAAACCATTTCAAGTTGGAGTCTTGTAGGATAGCCTAGCCAAGAGTCAAAGCTGGCTTGCTGCAATAACCCCACCAACCCTTCTTGATAATGTGCATGTATGTAGGATCTAATGTAAGTCTTGCTGAGTACCTTTTGTACTCATGTTGCTATAATTTACATTTTTACAGAAGACGCTGCAACCCCTTCTGATGGGTTCTTCGTAGACGTTGACATCAATGAGTAGGCTAAGGCCCAGGTGGTGATCCTGGGCTTGTGAAGGACCACGTAAAATAGCTAGGCTTTCCAAGCCTCTTTTATTTTACTAGTTGTCTGTACTCAGACAAGTTACTTCCGCTGCTGGTTTGTATGACTGTATGACTTGAATGCTGGGTCGTGTGACCCGTACCTATGTGTATGTTATGTATGGCTCTATGAGCCTTAAATAAAGTACTTGTGTCGTAGAGTCATGTTGTGATGCCTTGTTGTATTTGCACATATTGAGCATATTGTGTGTATGATTGAAATGCTTGGTATGTGTGGGATCTGACTATCTAGTTGTTTATCTTTAATAGCCTCTCTTACCGGGAAATGTCTCCTAGTGTTACCACTGAGCCATGGTAGCTTGCTACTGCTCCGGAACACTTAGGCTGGCCGGCATGTGTCCTTCTTCGTTCCTGTGTCTGTCCCTTCGGGGAAATGTCACGCATTGAGTACCGGAGTCCTGTTAGCCCGCTACAGCCCAGTTTACCGGAGTCCTGCTAGCCCAGTGCTACAGCCCGGACCCACTTGCTGATGACCGACACGTTCGTTTCTAGGTCATGGATGCCTGTCCCTGTAAGTCTGTGCCACTTTGGGTTTACGACTAGCCATGTCAGCCCGGGCTCCTTATCATACGGATGCTAGCGACACTATCATATACGTGTGCCAAAAGGCGCAAACGGTCCCGGGCAAAAGTAAGACGACACCCGTGGGAATACCGTGCGTGAGGCCGCAAAGTGATATGAGGTGTTACATGCTAGACCTATGTGGCATCGAGTCGGGGTCCTGACAGTGTTGGCATCAGAGCCGGACTGCCTGTAGGTTCTCCAAGCCAAACTGGTCGATGTTGAGTCTAGAAATTCTTTAGTTATATGTAGGGGAATTGTTTGTGGGTTGGAACGTAAGGCTCTTTTACTCCTTTATCTTATGACATTCTGATCTGAGTCAGTCTATTCTTCCACCGGGGGTTAAGGAATTAGGATCTTTTCTCTCTATCAGGTTCACGTGTTACTAATCAGTAGTACCTTATAGGTTTGATGGATACAAGCCTAGTTTAGTTCTACTACCACATTATGTTGCTAGGATGGACTCAGAACTTTGATATGATGTTGTTGAGTGTGTATGAAATCCTTTGTCAAATGTCTCAAAATCCTTTTTGAGCATTTACATCCGTTATGCTGTCGAAATTTTGCTAGAAATTCTAATGCCTTTGCATTATGGTTGTGCTTTCAGATGGCCACTCGCGACCTCAATCAAGTGGTTCGCCTGACTTTAATCAAAGCCAGTATCTTTGCACTGTCAGGATATTTCCATCTTATCCTGGATCCACCGAGCCCCTTCACTGCTCCTATGGACTCGGGGTTACTATCGAGATGGATGTGCAGGATGTCGCCTACTCTATGATGACCATCATGCGAGTCAGGACTGGCCTATTTCGGGACTCTGATTTCCGGTATATGCCAGCATCACTTCCGGGAGCACAAGGGTATCTCCAGGCTATCTATGCTGACCCCACTCAGGAGGATTCACGGACTCGCACCACTGCTGAGATGCTCGAGGATAAGGACCGTGAAAATCGGGCCTTGAGGCTAGAGCTTTTCAATACCCGTGCTGACCATTGGGCCACGTTGACTCGGTTTGCACCGGCTGTGCAAGCTGGATAGTCGGATATGCGCGATCTCTATCCTGTGAGATCTGCTCTGCCAGACGTGATGGGTTGGCGTGATGTAGGAGGCATCACCCCACCTCGTGGTCCCCGCAGGCCACCGTCTGTTGGTCCAAGACCTCATCCTAGCCCCTATGGTCCACAAGCTCCGCGAGATCGTTTGTTCCCGGATGATCATGTTGAGCTTCCAGGCTATGGAGGTGACTTCTACGAGGACTACTACGGATCGGTCTGAGTTAGTGGTAGTATCACTAGTTTGTACTAGCTGTGTCGTCTATCGTCCTGCGTGACTCGTGGGATATGACCTAGTTTGTCCCGCCTTCCGGAGGTGTAGAAAAATAATGTATAGGAGCTTGGGATGCCTCCGATGAGATGTAATCCTCTTTTCACCGTAATAGTACCTTGTTTGGTCTTGTACTAAACCTTGTATGGTGTGTATGACGATGGAATAAAAGAAGCAGTTTCTGTATCTACCATGTCATACGGATGATCATCTTGCATTCCGAGTTATTCCTTACATTCTGTATTCTATGTCGGAATCTTATCATTCTGACTAAATCATTGTCTTGTTTACCTAGGATGGTCAACACGCGCAATAACCCTGTTTCCCAAGAGCAGGCCGAAGGGAGTGAAGTCGGGAATGCAAACCTGCCTCACCCTCCTTCCCTAGCCGAAGTTATGCTGGAAGCCGAGAGAAACAAGCGGGAGACCAACCGTTTGTTGGAGCGTATTGAACAGAACACAGCACACCATCAGAGAAATAACTTGGTGTCACTCAGTGATTTCATCAAGTTACATCCACCCACGTTCCACCACTCCGTCGAGCCTCTCGACGCTGATGACTGGCTTTGCGGTATTTCTCACAAACTGCGTTCCGCGCTAGTAGCTGAGGCTGACAAGGTCACCTTTGCTGCATATCATCTTGAAGGCCCCGCCAGTCTCTGGTGGGAGAATTATGGAGCTATGCGCCCAGCGGACCATGTCACTACTTGGGCTGAATTCAGTGAGGCTTTCCGTGAACATCACATTCCGGAGGGTCTCATGGACTGTAAACGTGAGGAATTTTGCAGTTTCACTCAAGGCCGACTCTCTGTGGATGCTTACAACAGGGAGTTCGGTAACCTCGCACGATATGCAACTGAGGAAGTTTCTACTGATGCCAAGAAGCAAGCAAGGTTCCGTAAGGGACTTAGTCCTGAGCTTCGCCGCGACCTCCGCCTGCATGAGTGCACATCTTTTCAGAAGCTTGTTAACAAGGCCATTAGTGCTGAGACTGGTCAGACTGATTATGACGCAACACACAAGCATGGCCGTGACGCGGGTTCTCATCCGGTGCTGGTCCTCAGAAGCGCCGCGTGTGGGTGCCTAACACTGCCCTGCCACCCAGGTTCACACCGAGGCCATCCTTCCAGGCGCCTCGCCCCGTTCAACAGTTTGCACCAGCCAAGCCCTATGGTGGTCCAACCAACAATGCTCCTCCACGCACCAGTTCCGTGACTTGTTTCAAGTGTGGGGAATCGGGCCACTATATGCGCGAGTGCCCCCAAACCAATCCCAACCAATCTGCTAAAGCTGTTGGCCGTGGCAAGCCGACAGGGAAAGTGTTCTACGCCAAGCCGGCCACCGCTGCACGTGGCCATGTCAACTGTATCTCTGCCGAAGAAGCTCAAGAGGATCCCAACGTCGTTCTCGGTACGCTCCTTGTTAATTGCCACCCGGCATCTGTTCTTTTCGATACAGGAGCATCTCATTCATTTATATCCGAGAACTATGCTTGCATAACATCGCATTCTGTGACATGCCTTCTACCATGGAAATTTCCACTCCCGGTTCTAGATGGCAAACCTCCAGGGTAAGTCATGGAAATGAAATCCAAGTCGACAAACTTGTCTTCCTTGCATCTTTGATAGCTCTCAAATCCTCAGATATTAATATCATCTTGGGTATGGACTGGATGTCAGCCCATCATGCCAAAATTGATTGCTTCTCTAGAACTGTTCAACTCACCCATCCTTCGGGGAAGATAGTCAATGTCTTGACCCGAAGAGCCAAGCGACAGTTATATTCTCTTAACGCCAGCCCTTTGCCAGACCTTGAGGACGTTCCGGTAGTCCGTGACTTCCCGGATGTCTTCCCAGAGGAATTGCCAGGTGTTCCACCTGACAGGGATGTTGAGTTCGTAATAGACCTCATTCCAGGAACCGTTCCGATTGCTAGAAGACCCTATAAGATGGCACCACTAGAACTAGCTGAGCTTAAGAAACAACTCGATGAGTCCTTGAAAAAGGGTTTCATCCGACCTAGTTCATCTCCGTGGGCTTGCCCCGTCCTCTTCGTCAAGAAGAAGGATGGTACGGACCGGATGGTTGTAGATTATCGACCTGTCAATTTGGTCACAATCAAGAACAAATATCCGCTCCCCAGGATCAACGACCTGTATGATCAGCTCGCTGGATCCTCAGTCTTCTCCAAAATGGATTTGAGGTTGGGCTACCATCAAATCAAAATCAGGAACGGGGACATTCCTAAAACGGCCTTTGTTACTCGTTATGGCCAATACGAGTACACCGTCATGTCCTTCGGTTTAACCAACGCTCCAGCCACCTTTTCTCGGTTAATGAACTCAATCTTCATGGAGTATTTGGATAAATTCGTCGTGGTTTACCTCGATGATATACTCATCTACTCCAAGAACGAGGAAGAACATGCCGAACATCTAAGGCTAGTGTTGAAGAAACTTCGAGAGCATCTTCTTTATGCCAAATTTTCTAAATGTGAATTTTGGTTGTTAGAAGTGACCTACCTGGGTCATGTAATATCTGGTAAAGGTATTGCTGTTAACCCTGAGCGAGTTCAAGCCGTCCTTAATTGGACTCCACCTGAATCGGTCAAGCAAGTTCGGAGTTTCCTTGGCCTAGCGAGCTATTGTCGTCGCTTTGTCGAGAACTTCTCCAAAGTTGCTAAACCTCTAACCGAACTCCTCAAGAAAGATAAAAAGTTCGAATGGACTCCACAATGTGAGCACAGCTTTCAGGAACTGAAAAGACGCCTGACATCTGCTCCCGTATTGGTACCGCCAGATTTCTCTAAGGACTTTGTTATCTACTGCGACGCCTCGCGACAAGGACTAGGTTGCATTCTCATGCAAGATCGACACGTAATTGCTTACGCTTCACGGCAATTGCACCCACATGAGGAGAATTATCCTACTCATGATCTAGAGCTTGCAGCTATAGTCTATGCACTTAAAACCTGGCGACATTACCTCCTCGGTAATCGTTGCAAAATATTCACTGATCACCAAAGTCTGAAGTACATCTTCACCCAACCGGATTTGAATCTCAGGCAAAGACGTTGGGTCGAGTTGATCACAGATTTCGACTTAGGAATAACTTACACCCCAGGGAAAGCCAACGTCATGGCTGATGCGCTAAGTCGTAAATCTTATTGTAACAACCTGATGTTACAACAAAGTCAACCGCTTCTCCATGAGGAATTTCGGAAGCTTAACCTTCACATTGTACCTCAAGGTTTTCTTTCCACCTTGGTAGCAAAACCTACTCTTACGGATCAAATCATCGCTGCCCAAAAGCGAGATAAGGGAATATCTAAAATCAAAGAGAACATTGCTAGCGGAGGTGCTAGTTGTTTCTCCACAAATGATCATGGTGTTGTGTACTTTGAGAACCGTCTAGTGGTTCCCAAGAACCAGCATCTACGGCAGTTGATCCTTAAGGAGGCTCATGAATCTCCTCTCACCATTCATCCCGGTAGCACTAAGATGTATCAGGACCTACGCCAAAGGTTCTGGTAGACTAGGATGAAGAGAGAAATTGCTCAGTATATTGCTAACTGCGACGTCTGCCGTCGTGTAAAAGTAGAGCATCAACGGCCTGCTGGCACCCTTCAACCCCTAGCTATTCCTGAATGGAAATGGGATAAAATTGGTATGGACTTCATCACCGGTTTTCCCAGGACCAAGAGAGGGAATAATGCTATCTTCGTCGTTGTCGATCGTCTTTCCAAGGTAGCCCATTTCTTACCTGTTCGTGAGAGTATAACTGCTAGTCAGTTAGCAGACTTGTACATCTCCCGAATAGTGTCTCTCCATGGTGTTCCTTTGGAAATTAACTCGGATCGAGGAAGTCTTTTCACCTCTAAATTTTGGGAAAGTTTCCAAAATGCTATGGGAACCCGCCTTTCTTTTAGTACCGCTTTTCACCCTCAATCAAGTGGTCAAGTAGAACGCGTCAACCAGATTCTAGAAGACATGCTTCGAGCTTCTGTTATCTCATTCGGAATGGAGTGGGAGAAATGCCTTCCATTTGCCGAATTTGCTTACAACAATAGCTATCAATCTAGCTTGGGTAAAGCCCCTTTTGAAGTTCTCTATGGACGACGGTGTCGAACACCCCTTAATTGGTCAGAAACCGGGGAAAGACAATTCTTTGGCCCGGATATGATCCAGGAAGCAGAAGAGCAAGTTCGCATCGTTCGTGAAAAGTTGAAAACAGCCCAATCTCGTCAAAAGAGTCAATATGACCGAAAACATAAGGCTATGACTTTCGAGGTTGACGAGAAGGCTTACCTTCGGGTTACTCCTCTGAAGGGAACCCATCGTTTCGGTATCAAAGGCAAATTGGCTCCCCGTTACATTGGACCTTTTCGTATTCTCGCTAAACGAGGAGAAGTTGCCTACTAGTTGAAACTACCTCCGCATCTCTCCAGAGTCCACGATGTCTTCCACGTTTCTCAACTCAGGCGTTGCTTCTCGGATCCTATCCGTGGAGTGGACCACGAAATGCTTGATCTCCAAGATAATCTTACGTATCGAGAGTACCCCATTCGTATCCTCGATCAGGCCGAGCGTACCACTCGACGTCATAATATCAAGTTTCTCAAAGTTCAATGGTCGCACCATTCTGAGGATGAAGCAACTTGGGAAAGGGAGGATCGTCTTCGACTCGAGTATCCCGCCCTCTTTCCGGAGGAACCCAAATCTCGGGACGAGATTCTTTTGAGTGGGGGTGAGTTGTCACACCCTAGCTAGTTCATGCATTAGAGTGTTGCATCATGTCTATTCTTTCATCAGAAACCTGAAATGGGGATGACAGAACCCCCAGCCCCCTCTGAAACCAACTAGGGTTTACTAAAAACTTTTTCAATGAACCTGAAATGCCCTTCTAAAATGCCCATCATTTTTGTCTTGGTTTAGAACCTCTGCCAGAAGTGATGCACATTTTCCTAGGCCATCTTAGGGTCTTTGAATTAAATCATAGATATTTGAATTTGGGCATTTAAAATTATATATAATATCTCAAATGCTCAAATATCTCCAAACTAAAATGTTTCATGTTGGAAATAATCCAACTATGGACCAGGAGTAGTTTGGTGATTTTAGGAGTTGCCTAAGTATTTTTAATAATTCAACAAAGTTGCAGAGGAATTAAAAAAATAGAAAACAGGGAATAACAGAAAACTTACCTGGCGCCCAGCACCCGGCCCACCTGCCGGCCCAGCCCCGTGCCGCGCCAGCGAGCTGCTTGCCGGCCAGGCAGGCAGGCAGGTGCCTGACGGCGGCCGTAGCGTGCGCCACGCAGCTGGTCGTCGCCTTGCTTCACCTCCTCGCCTCGTTGCTGGATGGATGAACTCCACGTCGAGCCGTGAACCTCCAGGACACCTCCATTCTCCCCCAACTCCTCTCTCTCGCGTTCCCCCGCCATGGCCGACGCCATCGCCGCCACCCCCTCGCCGTAGCCTCGCCCTCCGTCAACCCCAAGCCGTGCCGCCGTGTCCAGGAGCTCCGCCACCCTCCTCTCCTTCGAGCAAGCCGAGCCCCGAGCGCTCGCAAGGCCCGAGCCCACCGCATCGACCTCGACCGAACCGCCGTCGCCGGAGATCCCCTTCAACGCCGTCGTCGCTTCGGCCCGTCCCCGGCCGCACCAAGTGTTTCGTCGAACTCCCTGTGAGCTTAGCCATCTTCCCCTCCCTTCTTTTCTTGCCCCCGAGCTATGTAGTGACCTCCCGGAGCTCAACCGCACCCACCGCCACGGAGCTCGACGCCGACGTGCTCCCGGTCACCCTCCGGCCACCACTTGGTGTCCATCGTGCTCACCACGTCACATAGAACCTAACCAACTACTCCCCGCACCTCACCGACCCCTCTAGCATCAAGTTCGCCTTCGGCCGAACTCCGGTGGCCGCCAAAGTCATCGCCGGCGCCAACTCCGGCCACCCCGACCCCAACGGACTCCACCAAGAGCTGCGGCTCGTCCTCAGCTCCACTCCGATGGCCTCCGCGACTCGTTTGGTTGCCGAAACGGCCAAAACCACTTCCGCCGCCGCGTCGGGCTCGCCGGCAGCTAAACGCCGGTGCAGCCGACCTGGCTTTGACCGCGGGTGGGCCTTGGTTGACTCCGATGAGTCAATGACAGGTGGGGCCCAGCCCTGTTAACTAAATAGGTTTAGTTTTAATTAAACTTTAACTAAACTAATTGCCCTGACACCCTGGACCCACAGTCAGGTTTGACCTGCACGTCTCCGTTGACCCTGACATCATTCTGACGCATGGCTGACGTAATAAATTAATTTCTGGATTTATTCTGATATAGGAAATTCCAGAATATAGTTTAAACTTCAAAATTCATAACTTTTAATATGTAACTCCAAATCAAACAAGTTATATATGAAAAATGATCAGAAAAAACCAATCTATCCATCTGTACTGTTTTCATGCATGATTAAACAAGTTAACTTGATGTTTAATGCAGAACAAGATAAAACACTTTAAAGGGCCATGTATGAGTTTGAAATTTGAATCTTTGGTTCAAATTGGTTCAAACCCTTCTGGTCTTAGTTGCATTAGGCCAACACACTCATATTGCCATGTTTCATGCATGCATCATATTGTCGCACATTGTTTGGTGATGGTTGTGTATCGGTGTTCTTTGCGGCAGGTTTTGCCTCCGAGGAGTACCGTGATTACCCTAGCGAAGAACCATATCAGTGCATCGAACCATCAGGCAAGCAACCAACCATTTGATCATATCGATACAATCCCATGTTCTCGCTCTTGCTCTCTTTTACTGCATTAAGACAACGCGTTTCAAACTGCTGTGTGCTGCGGTAGTTGAACCCATTTCCTCTGCATGACCTGTCATTGCCACAGTAACTAGATGAAACCCACTAGCATGTGTAGGAGTTGTTTGAGCCATATGTATGTGTTATTCCTACCTTGCTATGCCTGCTATGCTTAGAGTCGTGTCAGGTCTGGTTCATCTGGGTGATGGGCTAGGGTGAAATGATTATGTCGGTAATGAGAGTGATGTGGTGAACACGATTTGGTAAAGGTATCGATGAGAGGCCATGTAGGAGTACATGGTGGGTTGTTTCATTGAAGCCGACCTTAAGCACTGAGATCTGTATGTGTGATTTAAGATACAGCTACTACCATGCATTGGGCCCTGAAATATGACCCCGCTCGACTTCTTATTCACCCTAGTCCTCTGTCCAGGAGTTGCAAGTAGTTTCTGGTGTTTGTAGCCTACTGGAGGCCGTGGACATCGCTGACCATAGGGGTGGGCTGTGATGCGGTAGGTACGTGGCCGGGTATGCCGGGCACCCGTTAGGTGTCTCGGGACCCTGTTCACATCGTTTGGGGCTGTGAGCGAAACCTCGGCCGGATCTCCTCATGGATGGAACCCGAATAGGCGATAAACCTGGACTAGAGACTTAGGTGTTTAGGTAGGTCGTGGTCTACACCTACGTCGGCTTTCGCTTGAAGTCTGCCGAGCACATGTCGTGTGCAAACGCTAAGTGGTGGAAACATGTATGAAGAAGTACACCCCAGCAGGGTTAACATGATCTATTCGAATAGCCGCGTCCGCGGTAAAGGACTACTTGGTTGCCTATACAGTTCATAGACAAGTAAATGGAAACTACTAAAAGCCTCAAGATAAGTGTGAGTGCCGAGGATGGCTCTTCCGTAGGAAGACGGAGGTGGATCCTCGGTAGTGTATTGAAGTGGTGAGTAGTGGACTCGTGTGCGCAAAACCATTTCAAGTTGGAGTCTCGTAGGATAGCCTAGCCAAGAGTCAAAGCTGGCTTGCTGCAATAACCCCACCAACCCTTCTTGATAATGTGCATGTATGTAGGATCTAATGTAAGTCTTGCTGAGTACCTTTTGTACTCATGTTGCTATAATTTACATTTTTACAGAAGACACTGCAACCCCTTCTGATGGGTTCTTCGTAGACGTTGACATCAATGAGTAGGCTAAGGCCCAGGTGGTGACCCTGAGCTTGTGAAGGACCACGTAGAATAGCTAGGCTTTCCAAGCCTCTTTTATTTTACTAGTTGTCTGTACTCAGACAAGTTACTTCCGCTGCTGGTTTGTATGACTGTATGACTTGAATGCTGGGTCGTGTGACCCGTACCTATGTGTATGTTATGTATGGCTCTATGAGCCTTAAATAAAGTACTTGTGTCGTAGAGTCATGTTGTGATGCCTTGTTGTATTTGCACATATCGAGCATATTGTGTGTATGATTGAAATGCTTGGTATGTGTGGGATCTGACTATCTAGTTGTTTATCTTTAGTAGCCTCTCTTACCGGGAAATGTCTCCTAGTGTTACCACTGAGCCATGGTAGCTTGCTACTGCTCCGGAACACTTAGGCTGGCCGGCATGTGTCCTTCTTCGTTCCTGTGTCTATCCCTTCGGGGAAATGTCACGCATTGAGTACCGGAGTCATGTTAGCCCGCTACAGCCCGGTTTACTGGAGTCCTGCTAGCCCAGTGCTACAGCTCGGACCCACTTGCTGATGACCGACACGTTCGTTGCTGGGTCATGGATGCCTGTCCCTGTAAGTCTGTGCCACTTTGGGTTTACGACTAGCCATGTCAGCCCGGGCTCCTTATCATATGGATGCTAGCGACACTATCATATACGTGTGCCAAAAGGCGCAAACGGTCCCGGGCAAAAGTAAGACGACACCCGTGGGAATACCGTGCGTGAGGCCGCAAAGTGATATGAGGTGTTACATGCTAGACCTATGTGGCATCGAGTCGGGGTCCTGATAGAGAACATGAAGCCGAGGAATGATGCAGGCCTCAGATAGTGGAGGTTGTCTGATCCTTATGCAGTCATGAGGAGGAATGCTGTTGACTACATATTCCATACAAAGGAATAGCAGGATTTCTATGAGACAGTGTTGCTGGATAAGAAGCCAATAGTGTGTGACATGAGGTGGGTTGACTGGACCTACATGAAGGAGAATGAAGAACACTATCCTGGTGTGTATGACAGTTTCAGTGCTTGTGGAGTGGCAGACTTTGTTGGGCAGAAGCTCACAAAGTGGAATGATGAGCTCATAATGCAATTCTACTCCACAACACACTTCTATCCAGATGGCAGGATAGTATGGATGTCTGAAGGTACTAGGTACCAATCAAAAATTGAAGAATGGGCTAATCTGATCAATGCACCTAAGGAGAAAGAGGATGACTTGGATGTCTATGCCAAGAAGAAGATGGATCACAATTCTATGGCACATATGTACAAGGAGATCCCAGATGTTGCTGTTGAAACACACAAGTTTGGATCAGTACATTATCTTCTGTCAGGACTGCCAACCATCA
This sequence comes from Triticum dicoccoides, assembly GCF_002162155.2. Classification (NCBI taxonomy): domain Eukaryota; kingdom Viridiplantae; phylum Streptophyta; class Magnoliopsida; order Poales; family Poaceae; genus Triticum; species Triticum dicoccoides. Next base: position 151,396,434 of record NC_041385.1, read on the forward strand.
ATTGGATCCTCAGGCACACTCTCTTTCCCAAGTCAGGTGATCACAACATGATCAGAGGCCATGCAATAAATCTGCTACACTTATTTGATGTGCCACAGAAGTTCAAGGTCATGAGTCTTATAGTTGAAACTATCAAGAGGACAGCAGCTGGCCAAAAGAGAAGTTGTGGGTATGCCCGACAGATCCAGGAGCTGATTAACTCCAAGATGGGCACTGGCACATACTTGTTGGACAAGGATCACATGCCTATCTATCCAGACTTTGAGGACAACCAAGTGGTTATGGATGAAGATGAACCATCTTCTGTGCATGCTCAAGCAAAGAAGGAGAAGGCAAGGACAGAGAAGGCTACCAAGATGCCAACAATGGAAGAGGCATCTCAGTACTTTTTGAAGAGCAAACAAGATCAGCTTGGCTACTTTATTGCATCCACTCTGAGGATTGAGAAGGGGCTAGCCACCTTGACTCAAAACCAGGAGAGCCTGGAGAGGATCATGGAGCAGAAGTTCTATGACTTCGATGTGAAGGTAACTGAGATCCAGTCCGTTGTTGAGCAGCTTCAGGATGATATGCAGGAGAGGAAGGGAAATACAACCACTGATGCATTTGCCAGAGTGCCTTGAGCTCAGAGATTAGCTGCAGTGCCAGTGACAGACACCAGTGCCACTTCATCTGCACCAGCTACAGCTCCAGTGCAACCAGCTCCAGCACCTACTCCTCCAGCTCCATCCACATCTACTGAAGTCTTCATCCAAGGAGCCACTACACCACCACCTGAATATCAAGCCTGAGAGACGATTTAGTGCTATGCATCTTCTATGAACTTTTTGGTAACTTGTTGCCAAAGGGGGAGAAAATGTATAGATCATAGGCTTTGAGAGAGAGTGTTGCTTTTTATTCTCTCTTGCTTTGGTGGTTGAACTTTATTTGCTTGTTCGAGATACCTTATGTATGTCTGATACTTGGATGATCATGTGTTTGATCATATGCGACATTATCCTTTTATCTCTATATGATCATTCACTTTGCTTGGTGATGAGTGCATGTATTTAATTGTTCTCATTTTGAGCGCTCCACCAAGATGTATGTGACATGGAAGAGTAACCCATGAGCCTAACTCCTTGTGCATTTGCAGTCCAAAGCAAATCTTAACCTATGCACAAATTTAGGGGGAGCTCTTGCTTATCACATACTTCTCAAAGCGACAATGTTTTTCACTCTTATTATCATTTGTCGAAGCTTTGATCTATATGTTGTCATCAGTTACCAAAAAGGGGGAGATTGAAAGTGCAACAATCCCTAGGTGGTTTTGGTAATTCCTAACAACATATAGCTCATTGAGCTAACATTATTCCAAGATGAATATTTCAGGAAAAGCTCAATGAATGGCATGGCATGGATGAGAAAAGTGGACCCCTAAAAATGCTAAGGATAAAAGGATTGGCTCAAGCTCAAAAGCTCAAGACTCTACATTTTATATTTTAGTGATCCAAGATCACATTGAGTCTATAGGAAAAGCCAATACTATCAAGGAGGGATGAGGTGTTGCTTAATGAGTTTCTTGCTCCATAGTGCTTACTGATATGCTCCAAAACCCTCAACTACTTTCCCACATCCACATATGACCTAAACCAAAAGTCAAACTCGGCCCCACCGATTCTTTCTATCCGGCGCCACCGAGTTCAGATGCCATAGCCACTGCCACAAACCCTAGGCAAATTGGTCTCACCGATAGGGATCTCGGTCTCACTGAGATGGGATTGTAATCTCTCTGTTTCCCTTCGTAACATTTCGGTACCACCGAGATGAGCGATCGGTCCCACCGAGATTGCAATGTAACTCCCTGTTTCTTTTTCGTAACATGTCGGTCCCACCGAAATGAGTGAACCGGTCCCACCGAGTTTACCTGACCAACTCTCTGGTTAGCTTATTACCAAAATCGGTCCTACCAAGTTTGTGTAATCGGTCTCACCGAGATTATGTTATGTCCTAACCCTAACCATATCGGTCCTACTGAGTTGCATGTCGGTCCTGCCGAAAATCCTAATGGTCACTAGATTTGCTGAATCGGTTTGACCGAGTTTCCCAATTAGGTCCCACCGAGTTTGGCAAGTTGTGTGTAATGGTTAGATTTTGTGTGGAGGCTATATATACCCCTCCACCTCCTCTTCATTCGTGGAGAGAGCCATCAGAACAAATCTACACTTTCAACTGCTGTTTCTGAGAGAGAACCACCTACTCATGTGTTGAGGCCAAGATATTCCATTCCTACCATATGAATCTTGATCTCTAGCCTTCCCCAAGTTGCTTTCCACTCAAATCTTCTTTCCACCAAATCCAAATCCTATGTGAGAGAGAGTTGAGTGTTGGGGAGACTATCATTTGAAGCACAAGAGCAAGGAGTTCATCATCAACACACCATTTGTTACTTCTTGGAGAGTGGTGTCTTCTAGATTGGCTAGGTGTCACTTGGGAGCCTCCGACAAGATTGTGGAGTTGAACCAAGGAGTTTGTAAGGGCAAGGAGATCGCCTACTTCGTGAAGATCTACCGCTAGTGAGGCAAGTCCTTCATGGGCGAAGACCAAGGTGGGATAGACAAGGTTGCTGCTTTGTGGACCCTCCGTGGGTGGAGCCCTCCGTGGACTCGCGCAACCGTTACCCTTCGTGGGTTGAAGTCTCCATCAACGTGGATGTACGATAGCACCACCTATCGGAACCACGACAAAAACATCCGTGTCTCCAATTGCATTTGAATTCTCCAAACCCCTCCCTTTACATTCTTGCAAGTTGCATGCTTTACTTTCCGCTGCTCATATACACTAATAGGGAAAAGCCTATACACAAAATCTTACCAGCAGCGCTCCTCAAAATACGACGCTACTGCTATTTAGCAGCAGCGCGTGTTATCAAAACGCGCTGCTGACAGGAAAATAGCAGTAGCGCGTCCACCGCAAACCGCGCTACTGCTATAATTGCCATGACCTCACCCCCCGCTAGTTATAGCAGTAGCGCACTATACTGAACAACGCTACTGCTATAGAAGTTAGTAGCAGTGCGTTTCTAGGAAAACCGCTACTGCTAAGATCAGCCCACAAGTTTAGTCCCACCTCGCTCCGTGAACAGGGTGTTTACCACCTTAAATATGTTATTTCTGAAACTACCACAACCAGTTGGTCTTCACTGAACTCTATGTGTAAAATTTGTGGCTGCAATATGAGTCCTCTCCGGTTCCTACCGGAGAGGACTCATATTGACAATTCAGATTGTACACAAAAAGATCATTGATGGCCAATGTATTTTTGCATGGACATATTTTTTGTATAGTTACACTTAGCAGTAGCAGTTTATACGCAAAGCGCTACTGCTATTCAGATTAGCTGTAGCGCGTTTTGGCAAATGCGCTACAACTATCCCTACCTTATCCCCACGCGCACGACCGACCCTCACTCACACTCTCACTCTCGCCCGCGTAACCGTCGTCGTGCGTCGCCACCGCCGCCTTCGTCTGTCCGCCGCCAAGGTACTCCCCTCCTTCCGTCCCTCCTCCCTTCTCCTCGCACATCCTCCCTCCACCTGCGGCCGCCCCTCCCTCCTCCGCCGCCGCCCTCCTCCCTCCGCCTGCGGCCACCCCTCCTCCCTCCTCCGCCGGTAGCCCTCCTCCCACCGCCCTCGACCTCGCCGCCCCTAGCTACCTCTCCGTCGCCCCCCAACCCCAGCCACTAGTTAGTACTAGATTTAGTAGTAGTAGATGTTAATTTAGGGTTCATAGCTAATACTATTTGTTGCTTAGTTAGTACTAGATTTTTAGTAGTAGTAGATGTTAATTACTAGTTAACTAGGGCAGTATGATTAATAGTAGTTGTAGTTGAACTACTTTAGTTGTAGTTGAACTAGTTTAGTAAGTAAATTAATAAACTAGTTGAACTAGTTGAATTAATAGAACTAATGTATTTTTAGTAAGATAATTAATATAACTAGTTGAACTACTTTATTTTTAGAAAGAACTAGTTTTTTTTCTATTTATAGTAAGTTTATATTTAGTAAGAACTAGTTGAATTAATAAAACTAGTTGAACAAGTCATATTTGTTGTTATTTTTTAGTTTAAGCAATTATTCGGGATGTATTAGTGATAACTTATATGGTTTCAGGTGACCACCGTCGTCCCCGCCACCGACCCCCTCCGACATCCCCGCCGTCGTCCCAATCACTAACCCCCTCCGACATCGAGGTGAGACCAGCCAAATATCCTTGTATATCTTGTGTTGTTGCTCAAATAGGATATGTGGTTTCCCAAGTGGCCGTTCATGTTCAGTTTACATCTCCGACTGGCCTATGTTTTGCCGGAGTGTTGATTAATTTTCGTTCTGGCAAATTTCAGGCGCTCGATATGTCCTTTTTTAGCAAAGGTCATGCCGGATTTTTTCGTGAATTCTGGCATGACTTGTGCTAGAATATGTACAAGTTTAATCTTTGAATTATGAACGTAGGAAATGTCATACTCAGACGACGACAGTCTCCCGGGGGAGTGTAGCTGGTTCCACGATGATCGAGTTATGTGCGACAGGTTCGTTCAGCTGGACAAAGATCGGCGCTTCAGCATTAAGCTCGAGGAGACCTTCGATTGTGAAATGGTACGCAACAATGACAAGTGTTTTTTTCGTAATTAAGCATGACTTCAACTATTTCAACGTCTAATTTTCATATTTTACAATTCGACTAGCTTATCCCATGCCATGCAAGACGCTATGTCTTGGAGAGGATGGGTTTTGAAAACCATGAAAATTTTGAAACAAAGAAAATACACCTAAGGACCCATCATGATATGCATTTTGAAGTAAATCTGTTCAATGCTCAGAGCGTAACCCATTTTGGTTGCCAAAATTGGGAAGCACTTCGCAAAATGTATGGTTTTTATGAGGGTATGATTGTCACCATGGATCTTGGTGATCCTGACATCAAGCAAGACAATATGGACATTTGGGTCCTTGTTGATACGCTTCCGATTGTATCGCTATGTGAGTTTCTCAAACATAGTTATTAACTAATTTATATTGTTTATTTCAAAATAGTTGATAGCTTATTTCCATTGACAGCTTATTTTGATTCTTCAAAGACTGTGTGGAAGATGGTAGATAAAACCCACTACACCGATGGCACCGAATTAACGTATAAGGAGAAAAATCATCTGATCGCATTTTGTACTCTTCTTGAGAATTACAATAACTATTATCGAACTCCTCCAAATTATGGTGAATACGTGCCACTAGTGCATGTGTTGAACCACGGTAACTTCTCTGGAGATACCCTGGTAAGATTTTTTACTATTACGACATCCGTGCATCTTTTGCATACTTCTAAACTAGTACATCATTGCTAACTACGAAGTTATTATTATGTTTTTCAACAGAAACACCGGTGGATTGTGTGCCTCATCTGATGTCTCTGCATGGTCGCCTCTCAGTTCTGAACATACTGCCAGGTAAATCTATGGAGCTCACCTGTGCATATCGGATCTAAAACCCGTGAACACATGTTCGTCAAAGAATGGAAGAAATGTATGGACATTCGCAAGGAGGTTCTTGGAAGTAACATTTAGCGAAAGTCAAGAATTGGAGACAGGCTAATCTCCATTCTCCATAATGGAGAGTCAGGGGCTATCTTGTTTTTTGCTATTTTATCTTAGAAAATGTAGTAGGTCTTAATCGAATGTAATAGGTCCTATGAGGTACAATATGTTTATTATGTGGTAATGTGTTAGAGTTGATAATGAGGAGTACTTGTGATTACGACTAGTGACCAATTTGCTATGTGATGTCATTGATGAAAACGATGATCTTGAGGAGGTGTTATATGACAATGATGTATTATGATGATAAGTTGTTAATGATATGATGATGATGATGATATTATTATATCATTGGGTGAAAGAACCGCGGATTAGTTTCAAGTGGATGGACATCCACTTGAAACTAGTCCACGGTTCTTTCACCCCGTGATGTAATAACTCATTATGATGTAAAAACAATCTCTAAATTCCCGTTGTATGAAAACTTGTGTAAAGGTATATGAATACAACATGAAATTGAAAAGAAATAAAATACTAAATAATAGTAGTAGCACGGGAATGGAGAAGCGCTACTACTAATTACCAGTAGCGCTGTTCTGAAGAAGCGCTACTACTAAGTCAATTTAGCAGTAGCGTGGATCCATGCGTGCTATTGCTAAGCATTAGCTGTAGCGCCTTATCAGTAGCGCTCCTGCCCGCGCTACTGATAGGCCTAAAACCCGCGCTGCTGCTAGGCTTTTCCCTAGAAGTGATACTCTTTGCATGCTTGCTTGAATTGTGTTAAGATTGCTTGACTTGTGCTAAGATAGCTAAAATCTGCCAAAGACTAAAATTGGGAAAAGGATAAGTTTTTATTTGGTCAAGTAGTCTAATCACCCCCCTCTAGACATACTTTCAATCCTACACCTGGCTGTTGAGGCCGATCTAGGAGGAGCCGGAGGAAGACATGCTAGGCACTAATGGAGATTTGGAAAAACTAGATGTATTGGAAGAGGGATGCTTTGATTACCATGTGCGATAGGCGAAAAGCATCTTACCCTCATATGAGGGGGCGCCATGCATGTTTATAGGCAGGTTCACACATCCCTGACAGCGCATACAAGTTGTTGAGATTACATACTTTGGAGGAGAAGGGATAGGAGAGAATAAATGATTCGGTTTACAAGAGATAAGCTAAGCTATCTATGCACGGAAGCACTTAAACATCTATCTCTATCTACCCCTATGTCAGGTATAATGCTACGTTTAACACGGTTCTCGTACGAGAGCCCGAGCTGGTCGTGGATGGACTTGCTGCTTGTAGGAGTGTTTAATAAACATATGAGTGGACCTTGGTGATTGAAACTCCTAATCATAAATAGCTTTCCTACATGCATACCACACTTCCCATAAGGTTACTATCATCTCTTTGAAATCCTCCTACTGCAACGAATCATGGATAGTGGCTAGCCACATTTTTGCATTTGTAATCCTTGTCATTATCATATGTTCCACCATATCATCCTTGCTAGGGCCCAAACTGACCTGGCCATAGAACATTCGACTAGTGCATGCTTCCATGAATTACACATGCCACTTAAAGGATAGTACGGAGTGTCAGCTATGTTCCTGTGATTCAGAACGTCCAAGGTATGAATTGAGTGTTGTGCTAGATTCCATAAGAACATTTTAAGTTTGCAGGAATCGAGGCTCCCCACATATCAGAACATTATTTTGAAGTTGACACATGGTCTGAAGAACCCCCACTATCTTCTAGCCAACCCTCCTTTGAGTTTTCCTATTTATCAACATACGATATATGGAACGAACTGGAAAACATCCATTTTTCTCAAGAGCCCATGACCAAAATCTGGTATATTCTTTGTGCCAATAGGAATTCCCAAAATCGAAATGGCATCCATGGGTAAAAATGTATTTCTCACCCGTTCTTCCCTCCATGTGGCCATAGTATCATCAATGAGGTCCGAAACAATAAAGACATTATTATTGGGCAATTTTATAGGCCTCATAGATTTTTTCCCTTGGTAACCAGTTATGATTCTAAATTCCTGTGCTGGTTCCATCACTAATCCGCGTAATAAGATGTTGGACTAGAACATCCCTTCCTTCAATAATTGGTCTCCAAATCTGTGAAGCATGAGAGCCCAAAGTTGCATTCAAAATAGAGGTTTTAGGCAAATAAACTAATTTAAGAATTCATGCACTCAAAGAATTAGGCTCTTGTAGTATCCTCCATGCTTTCCTGGCCGAGAGGGCCAAATTAAAAATCTCTAGATCTCGAGTCACCGAAATATTTAGGTCTCATCATAATACTCAAGCTACCTTCCTTCTTCCATTCTTTACTCCCCACCAGAATTTCCTGATTAACGAATTTAAGCATTCACATTGCGCACACGGGAGTTTGAAACATCCCACATAATATATTGGAATAGCATGCACGACTGATTTAATCAATACTTCCTCCCCTCCCATAGACAAAAGCTTCTGAAGCCATCCTTGAATTTTATTCCACACTCTATCTTTTAAGTATTTGAATATATCATTCTTTGATCTTCCAACGTCAGAAGGCATTCACAAGTATTTTTCATTCAAAGATACATTATGCACATTAAGACAAAGTTTTTCCACCTCTCTAGTACTCTCTGGACAACCTTTACCGAAAAAATTGATGACTCGTCCCATTTAGTTTGCGATCTTCTAAAGAGAGGTAGTAGTGGGTCGGCCCATTTAGTTCTTTGCTGCATTCAGTCGTTCATCCTTCTTTTTTTTTTCTTTTCTGTAACTTCTATTTATATTTTTGAACTAAAAATTATCATATTTAGTTCCAAAAAATAAAATTGAGAATTTGAAAATCTTAACGTAGTTTAATTTTTTTGTTACATTATCCCAAAATGTTCCATCTTCCTTTTAGGTGCTGGAGGGTTGACGGGGAGATTCGCAAGTTTTCCGAAAATACATGATTTTTGATTCTAGCTGGAAAATGAGGGAAATATTGATAGCTTTTAAAAACATGTTTCTGTCATTTAACAAATGTTCACGTGTTTCTAAAAAATTATACAATGTACAAAAAATGTTCGTTTATTTCACACAAATTGTTAAACATGTATAAAAATATATTCTGGGTGTATAAGAAAATGTATGATGCACGCGAAAAAAGTAGACATCAAAATATATATTTAAAAAATGCTAAACATGTATTTAAAATGTTTTAGATATATAGCAAAACTGTACAATTTGTATGAAAACAGTAGACAGTAAAACCTATATGATTAAAATGTTAATAATATATTTTAAAATGTTAAAACATGTATACAAAATATTTATATGAATACAAAAATGTGCAATGTGTAGGAAAATGGGCATTATACATATATTTGAAAGAAATGTTAATCATGTATATGAAAAATATTAAACCTGTATTTAAAAAATGTATTAGATGTATTTAAAAATTGTTTTAGATGTGTGTGAAAACAATATATTTGAAAACAGTAGACATGAAAACTTATATTTAATAAACTTTTAATCATATATTAGAAAAATGTTAAACGTGTCTTAAAAATGTTTTGATATATACGAAACATGTTTAATGTGTAAGAAAAACGTTGAGATGTGTTAACAAATAAAAAAAAAACACAGCAAAACCAAGAAAACCGAAGAGAAAAATAAAACAAAAAAGGAAAACTGTAGAAAAACTCGGGCAAAAAAACAAAGAAAACGAGAAAACCCGCATGTGCATTCATATGAGACTATGGGTAAGGTGTGCGTGTGCAATCATAGGGTGAGGAAGACTAGTATAGCATCTCATCAATGAGATCATTTAAAAAAACATGTTCAAACATTCTTAAAAAAATTGTAGACACACATCAATATTTGATCTATGATGTACAATCTCGAAAAGTTTCAGCTCTTAATTCGACTTACAATAATAGAAAAAAATACAAATCGGATTTGAATAGTGTCAGAATACTATTCACTCAAAGCTGCCACTATTCACATTTGAATTTGCCTTTTTTGAATCTCTACCTTTACAGAGAATTTTGAGCTGATTTTTTCCGAATTGTAGACACACCCCGCAGGTATGTTGTCAAATAATTTGAGAATTTTTTGGAATGTCTAAATATGATTTTTTGTGGTTGATCTCATTGATCTGACCTTACCTAACTAGTCTCCCCCTTCATAGGGTTGAGTGTATGTGCATGTATGTGAGCATCTGCATTTTTACTGTGATAATAAAACTGCATCTTTTCTAATTTATCATAATTCCTTTGTAGTCCTCCAAAAATCAAAAGTATCTCTTTTTCGATTGCATGTATCTTCCCTCTTGAAAAAAAGGCTCCTCTCTCGATTGCTTGTATCTCTTCTTTTCCTTGCATTATTGGTTTACTTGCAGCTAACCAATGAATTAATTAATGGTAATTTCATCCTAAATTATCTATAATTTTTTGCCTTGGTCATCGTGCCAGAAAAAATACACCTTATCTCTACTCCTAAAGGGGGAGTTGGTAGCTTCTCCTCACCGGTTTATTTTTATCCGGTATTTTTCCGCCTCACCTACACCACTCCCTCTCACTGGTTTATTTTCTCCCTCCTATTAAAAGGCCAAATCCCATTAATGGGATCTTGTTTCGTGCTTGCTACGGCAGGTGCTGATTCAATTCAATCACATAAATAATAAGTAATTAAGAATTCAGAGATTACTCTACTCCTAATGGGGGAGTTGGTAGCTTCTCCTCACCAGTTTATTTTTGTCCGATTTTTTTCCGACTCACCTCCCACCACCCCTCTCACTGGTTTATTTTCTCCCTCCCATTAAAATACGAACTCTCATTAAGGTAGATCTTGTTTCATGCATGCTATGGCAGGTGCTGATTCAATTCAATCACGTAAATAATAGGTAATTAAGAATTCAAAAATCACACAATATATGTGAGATCACCTTCCAAATAGACATACATAAGATTTTTCTCGATAACCTTCCAAAACAAACTAAGATATTTCTTAATGTGCTGCCATTTATTGTTATCATTATCTCTACTATTAAATGATAATCAAATCTTTTCTAATGTAACAAAAATAACTTATCTTTTTTATCTTATTAAATCACATATATTTTCATATCTTACCAAATCTCTACTCATAATCCTAAAATGAGAGTTGATTGGCCGGTACGCACAGTTTGTTTTTTGCCTCCACGATTTATTTCCCCTCCACATCCAACCACCACCCCTGCACGTAGGTTTTTTCACCCTTCCAGTAAAAATCAAATTAATTCCTTGTAATATTCCACTTGGTTTTTTTGTGCTTTCTTTGGTAGGTGTTAATTTAATTGTTTAAATCCTAATGTGAGATCACCTTCCTAAAAAAACCAACAAAAGATTTCTCATAATAACCTTCCAAAACTGTTTAAATCCTAATGTAATCCTATTGAATTCTCAATAAAATCCTAGTTGGCAACCTTTCAAGAAAAATGATGCTCGCTAATTAGCAACCGCCGAACTCGCGCCCACTCGCCCCTTGCGAACAGACAGCTTTTCAAAGATGTCCCTTGTACATTTTTCGATAAAGGATGTGTTTATTAACTCAAAATGTATCACCAAGAAGATACAAAGAATGATGACAAGCACCCAGCCTCTGCATAACTAAGATGCACACAACCAAATACTAAAAAGATGACAAAAGAAAAAAACAACGTATCGGCAATAGTAGAGTCATATAAGATCGACACTATGCCTATGTCAAAGGAGGTGGTGGACCGATCCAGAGATCATGTTGCCATCCATGTATGCTAGAAACCTCCTTGGCCACCCACTCCAACCGCATACACACCACCTTGAATAGGTACTCTATTCAGTATAGTGTGGACCACATTCGAAGGAAGTGTGTAAAACCAAAAATAACCTACAAATGAGAGGAGTTTTTTCCGTCAAAAACCAAATCATTTCTACATAGCCACAACCCCCAAATTAATGCATACGCTCCCACCCTTATTAGCGTTTTGAACCTATTTGGAATACAATCCAAACAGTGGCCAAAAATATTGGCAACACTTGTGGGCGGATACAAATGGAACACTATTCACATGACTAACCATGTAGAACGCGCAAACTTGCACTGGAAAAAGAGGTGTTTGATTGTCTCATCATGAGTACAAAAACTACACTTCTTGCTTCCTTGCAAATAGCGACGGGCGAGGTTGTCTTTGGTTACGACAACTCTCTTTAGAAGATACCACATGAAGATTTTAACTTTTAGTGGAATCTTTGACCATCAAATTTTCTTGTATTATCCATCGAAATCTCTGAATGTGTAAGCGCACAGTACATAGAGTCAACTGTCAAGGATCCAGATGTAGTGAGGTTCTAGTGAAACACGTCCTTGCTACTTGTGATCTGCGTTGGGGTTTCTCCGAAGAGGGGGGGGGGATGATGTTGTATAGTAGAGATAAGTATTTTCCTCAGTTATGAAACAAAGGTTATCAATCCAGTAGGAGAACCATTGTAGGGGGATGAACCCCGGGCAGGCAACGGAACCCGGATCCTTTTCAAAAACATCGGGGCCGGCTTTTCCCCTCAATCCGGCTTACGCTTGGCCGGGTTCCTCAACCCGGCTAAGCCCCACAATCCGGCAACCCCGCAATCCAGCCAAGACCGCGACAAGGCCGGGCCCATTGGCACATGCTGGCCGCCCCCGCCAAGCCAAGGCTTCCTCAACCCGGCCTCGGGTCAGCTTCTGTCCCATCCAAGGCATACGGCTGGTGAAGTCCCCATAAAGGAGAAGAGCATGGCTATAGTGGCCCACCCACTCCTTTGACCGGCAGGAGCACGACAACAATGGCCCACCTACTCTGCTGCCCAGGGCCGGCATGGCGACAGTGCCCCCCTCGTCCTGCTGACGCAAGTTGATGGCGACCAGGAGATGCACCACTGTAGCCGAGCTAGCCCAACCACTCTGCGACGCATGATAAGACGGATAATAGTGTCCCCTGGCGCATAGGGCCCGCGCCCAGAGAACTCGGCAAATCCTGGCACCCGGCGGGTCCCAGCATCGGCTTCCCGGACACTGACATCCCGGCCCGCGGCCATGTAACTTTACCATTGTAACCCTGGGGGTTGAACTATAAAACCCCCCAGGAGTCCTCCATGCAAGGGGTCGACTCTTAGACACGTGATCGGACCACTAGCAGAACACACACACACACAAGAAGAAGGAGCAGCCTAAGCCCTGGCCTTCCTTCCTTCCTCCCCTGAACAGCTCTAGGAGTACTCCGTACTATTACATACTCCATACATAAACCTCGGCAGGACTAGGGGTGTTATCTCTCCGAAGAGCCTCGAACCTGGGTATGTCTTGCGTCCCACGCTCGCTCATGCCAACCTCGCCTCTGGAAGCCATAGGTACCCTCGAGCCTGTCCCTCTTTCTAGCCATCCTTTGGCATCTGTCGTGTGCCCACCATGACAGCTGACGCCCATCGTGGGGCAGCTTGAGGTCCTGTGACGCCCCCGATTCAATCGTACACTAATCATACACGCAAACGTGTACGATCAAGATCAGGGACTCACGGGAAGATATCACAACACAACTCTACAAATAAAATAAGTCATACAAGCATCATAATACAAGCCAGGGGCCTCGAGGGCTCGAATACAAGTGCTCGATCATAGACGAGTCAGCGGAAGCAACAATATCTGAGTACAGACATAAGTTAAACAAGTTGCCATAAGATGGCTAGCACAAACTGGGATACAGATCGAAAGAGGCGCAGGCCTCCTGCCTGGGATACTCCTAACTACTCCTGGTCGTCGTCGTCAGCCTGCACGTAGTAGTAGGCACCTCCAATGTAGTAGTCGTCGTCGACGCTGGCTCCTGGCTCCTGGACTCCAGCATCTGGTTGCGACAACCAGAAAGAAAGGAAAGGGGGAAAAAGGGGGGAGAAAGCAACCGTGAGTACTCATCCAAAGTACTCGCAAGCAAGGCACTATACTACATATGCATGGGTATATGTGTAAGGAGGCCATATCGGTGGACTGAACTGCAGAAAGCCAGAATAAGAGGGGGATAGCTAGTCCTATCGAAGACTACGCTTCTGGCAGCCTCCGTCTTGCAGCATGTAGAAGAGAGTAGATTGAAGTCCTCCAAGTAGCATCTTCAAGTAGCATCTCCAAGCAGCATCGCATAGCATAACCCTACCCGGCGATCCTCCTCTCGTCGCCCTGTAGAAAAGCGATCACCGGGTTGTCTGTGGAACTTGGAAGGGTGTGTTTTATTAAGTATCCGGTTCTAGTTGTCATAAGGTCAAGGTACAACTCCAAGTCGTCCTGTTACCGAAGATCACGGCTATTCGAATAGATCAACTTCCCTGCAGGGGTGCACCACATAGCCCAACACGCTCGATCCCATTTGGCCGGACACACTTTCCTGGGTCATGCCCGGCCTCGGAAGATCAACACGTCGCAGCCCCACCTAGGCAAAATAGAGAGGCCAGCACGCCGGTCTAAACCTAAGCGCACAGGGGTCTGGGCCCATCGCCCATAGCACACCTGCACGTTGCGAGGGCGGCCGGAAGCAGAACTAGCCCCCTTAATACAAGAGCAGGCTTACGTTCCAATCCGGCGCGCGCCGCTCCGTCGCTGACGTCTGAAGTGCTTCGGCTGATACCACGACGCCGAGATACCCATAACTACTCCCGCGTAGATGGTTAGTGCGTATAGGCTCGTAGCCAACTCGGATCAAATACCAAGATCTCGTTAAGCGTGTTAAGTATCCGCGAACGCCGAACAGGGCCAGGCCCACCTGTCTCCTAGGTGGTCTCAACCTGCCCTGCCGCTCCGCCACAAAGTAACAGTCGGGGGCCGTCGGGAACCCAGGCCCACCTCTACCGGGATGGAGCCACCTGCCCCTTCAGCCCCCAACTCCGAACAGTATCACAGGTAATGTAACAGTGTAAAGTATATAGTATATGCCCGTGATCACCTCCCGAAGTGATCACAGCCCAGTAGTATAGCATGGTAGACGGACAAGAGTGTAGGGCCACTGATGGAACACTAGCATCCTATACTAAGCATTTAGGATTGCGGGTAAGGTATCAATGACTGTAGCAGCAATGACAGGCTATGCATCAGAATAGGATTAACGGAAAGCAGTAACATGCTACACTACTCTAATGCAAGCAGTATAGAGAAGAGTAGGCGATATCTGGTGATCAAAGGGGGGGCTTGCCTGGTTGCTCTGGCAAGAGAGAGGGGTCGTCAACTCCGTAGTCGAACTGGTCAGCAGCAGCGTCGGTCTCGTAGTCTACCGGAGAGAAGAGGGGGAAGAAATAATGAATACGGAGCAAACAAAGCACCACAAAATATATCAAGGCAATACGCGGTGTTCGGTGTGCCCTAACGCGGTAGTAGGTGATACCGGTGATGGGGAAAACATCCGGGAAAGTATTCCCGATGTTTTGTGTTTTCGGACAGATGAACCGGAGGTGAAATGTTGCAGGTTCACTATGCTAGGGACGCGTGGCAGATGAACGGGCTGCGTATCCGCATTCGTCTCGTCGTTCTGAGCAACTTTCATGTACAAAGTTTTTTCATCGGAGCTACGGTTTATTTTCTATTAATTTTAAAAGATTTAAATCATTTTCAGGATTTATTTAATTATTTATCTCAACATTATCCTGAATAGTAAAAGATGACGTCAGCATGACAACATGCTGACGTCAGTAGTCAACTGCGCAGTTGACTGAGTCAACTACGTGTGGGTCCCGCATGTCATACACTTTTTAGTTTAAGTAGGGTTTAGCTGATTGATTACTGCTTAATTAAATTAAGTAATTAATTAGATTAATTTAAACATGATTAATTAACTTAAGTATTTTACTAATTAATTAATTATCTAATTAATGTTTTTATTAATTACATTTTCATTTCTTTTTAATTTTCATTTTTTTAACAGGGGCATGGGGCCCCGGTGTCATAGACCCTAGTGGCCTAGCGGGCGACGGGTGCGGGCGTGCGTGCCCGAGGCCACCAGGGGCGGGGAGCACTCGGGCGCCCAGGAGGGCGCGCGCCGGCGGCCATGGCGTGGCCGGTTGGAGCCGCGAGGACTGGGGCGGCGAGGCGCAGGGCCTGGCGGGAGTGGCCAGGGACGCGCGGTCCGGCGGCCACACCCGACGCGGGAAGCAAGCAAGAGCGGGGCGGCACGGCCACGGCGGACCAAGACGGGGCGACCGCGGGACGGCGCAGGGAAGCACGGGAGCACGGGCTAGGCAGCATCCGCAACAGGGA
>NC_041385.1:151416870-151419598 GCF_002162155.2 Triticum dicoccoides
GGCTCTGATACCAACTTGTGACGCCCCCGATTCAATCGTACACTAATCATACACGCAAACGTGTACGATCAAGATCAGGGACTCACGGGAAGATATCACAACACAACTCTACAAATAAAATAAGTCATACAAGCATCATAATACAAGCCAGGGGCCTCGAGGGCTCGAATACAAGTGCTCGATCATAGACGAGTCAGCGGAAGCAACAATATCTGAGTACAGACATAAGTTAAACAAGTTGCCATAAGATGGCTAGCACAAACTGGGATACAGATCGAAAGAGGCGCAGGCCTCCTGCCTGGGATACTCCTAACTACTCCTGGTCGTCGTCGTCAGCCTGCACGTAGTAGTAGGCACCTCCAATGTAGTAGTCGTCGTCGACGCTGGCTCCTGGCTCCTGGACTCCAGCATCTGGTTGCGACAACCAGAAAGAAAGGAAAGGGAGAAAGCAACCGTGAGTACTCATCCAAAGTACTCGCAAGCAAGGAACTATACTACATATGCATGGGTATATGTGTAAGGAGGCCATATCGATGGACTGAACTGCAGAAAGCCAGAATAAGAGGGGGATAGCTAGTCCTATCGAAGACTACGCTTCTGGCAGCCTCCGTCTTGCAGCATGTAGAAGAGAGTAGATTGAAGTCCTCCAAGTAGCATCTTCAAGTAGCATCTCCAAGCAGCATCGCATAGCATAACCCTACCCGGCGATCCTCCTCTCGTCGCCCTGTAGAAAAGCGATCACCGGGTTGTCTGTGGAACTTGGAAGGGTGTGTTTTATTAAGTATCCGGTTCTAGTTGTCATAAGGTCAAGGTACAACTCCAAGTCGTCCTGTTACCGAAGATCACGGCTATTCGAATAGATTAACTTCCCTGCAGGGGTGCACCACATAGCCCAACACGCTCGATCCCATTTGGCCGGACACACTTTCCTGGGTCATGCCCGGCCTCGGAAGATCAACACGTCGCAGCCCCACCTAGGCAAAACAGAGAGGCCAGCACGCCGGTCTAAACCTAAGCGCACAGGGGTCTGGGCCCATCGCCCATAGCACACCTGCACGTTGCGAGGGCGGCCGGAAGCAGAACTAGCCCCCTTAATACAAGAGCAGGCTTACATTCCAATCTGGCGCGCGCCGCTCCGTCGCTGACGTCTGAAGTGCTTCGGCTGATACCACGACGCCGGGATACCCATAACTACTCCCGCGTAGATGGTTAGTGCGTATAGGCTCGTAGCCAACTCGGATCAAATACCAAGATCTCGTTAAGCGTGTTAAGTATCCGCGAACGCCGAACAGGGCCAGGCCCACCTGTCTCCTAGGTGGTCTCAACCTGCCCTGCCGCTCCGCCACAAAGTAACAGTCGGGGGCCGTCGGGAACCCAGGCCCACCTCTACCGGGATGGAGCCACCTGCCCCTTCAGCCCCCAACTCCGAACAGTATCACAGGTAATGTAACAGTGTAAAGTATATAGTATATGCCCGTGATCACCTCCCGAAGTGATCACAGCCCAGTAGTATAGCATGGCAGACGGACAAGAGTGTAGGGCCACTGATGGAACACTAGCATCCTATACTAAGCATTTAGGATTGCGGGTAAGGTATCAATGACTGTAGCAGCAATGACAGGCTATGCATCAGAATAGGATTAACGGAAAGCAGTAACATGCTACACTACTCTAATGCAAGCAGTATAGAGAAGAGTAGGCGATATCTGGTGATCAAAGGGGGGGCTTGCCTGGTTGCTCTGGCAAGAGAGAGGGGTCGTCAACTCCGTAGTCGAACTGGTCAGCAGCAGCGTCGGTCTCGTAGTCTACCGGAGAGAAGAGGGGGAAGAAATAATGAATACGGAGCAAACAAAGCACCGCAAAATATATCAAGGCAATACGCGGTGTTCGGTGTGCCCTAACGCGGTAGTAGGTGATACCGGTGATGGGGAAAACATCCGGGAAAGTATTCCCGATGTTTTGTGTTTTCGGACAGATGAACCGGAGGTGAAATGTTGCAGGTTCACTATGCTAGGGACGTGTGGCAGATGAACGGGCTGCGTATTCGCATTCGTCTCGTCGTTCTGAGCAACTTTCATGTACAAAGTTTTTTCATCGGAGCTACGGTTTATTTTCTATTAATTTTAAAAGATTTAAATCATTTTCAGGATTTATTTAATTATTTATCTCAACATTATCCAGAATAGTAAAAGATGACGTCAGCATGACAACATGCTGACGTCAGCAGTCAACTGCGCAGTTGACTGAGTCAACTACGTGTGGGTCCCGCATGTCATACACTTTTTAGTTTAAGTAGGGTTTAGCTGATTGATTACTGCTTAATTAAATTAAGTAATTAATTAGATTAATTTAAACATGATTAATTAACTTAAGTATTTTACTAATTAATTAATTAGCTAATTAATGTTTTTATTAATTACATTTCCATTTCTTTTTAATTTTCGTTTTTTTTAACAGGGGCATGGGGCCCCGGTGTCATAGACCCTAGTGGCCTAGCGGGCGACGGGTGCGGGCGTGCGTGCCCGAGGCCACCAGGGGCGGGGAGCACTCGGGCGCCCAGAAGGGCGCGCGCCGGCGGCCATGGCGCGGCCGGTTGGAGCCGCGAGGACTGGGGCGGCGAGGCGCAGGGCCTGGCGGGAGTGGCCAGGGACGCGCGGTCTGGCGGCCACACCCGACGCGGGAAGCAAGCAAGAGCGGGGCGGCACGGCCACGGCGGACCAAGACGGGG
>NC_041385.1:151420884-151460304 GCF_002162155.2 Triticum dicoccoides
GGCCGGTCGCCAGGAGGGCCGAGAGGCCGGTGAGCTGGGCCGAAGCCCAGGGGGGCAGGGGGGTTTTCTTTCTCCTTTTTCTTTCTTTTGTTTTCTATTTGTTCTTTTCTTTTTATTTATTCTTTCCTGTTTTACTTTAGTCACCTTTTATTTTAGTTTCTGTAAAATATATACATAGCATCTAATTTAGTATCTCAGTTTAGTCCGCCGTCACAAAATGTCTAGTCCCCAATTAATTTAGTTTGATAATTTACTAATTAGTAAAGGCATTTAATTATTAGTTTTTATTACTGTTTTATTTATTTCAGTGCCATTAAATACTTTATAAAACTGTGGATTCTCCACCATAATTATTTATGCAATATTTGGCACATATAGAACATTTTAGTTTTAATATTTGAAAACTTTTATTGTTTGCTCGATTTTGTATTTGAAATTCGAACCGGTTTTTGAACTAACCCGAGACTAACTACAGTGACAAAGGTGACGTGGCATCATTAGTGGGGATTACTGTAGCTTAATCACCCGGGCGTCACATCCCGGCTGGAGACATGTTCCAGACGGGGCCCTTCGCCGATTCCGACGAGCACGTCGAGCGCTGCGCGTCCCCCGAACCTATTAGGCTTGCGGCCGATGTCATCGATGCGCTCGCCACCTCCTTTGCCGCGCTACACATCTCCGACGTGCCCGCGGCCGACTGATAACCCACAAGTGTAGGGGATCGCAACAACTTTCGAGGGTAGAGTATTCAACCCAAATTTATTGATTCGACACAAGGGGAGCCAAAGAATATTCTTAAGTATTAGTAGTTGAGTTGTCAATTTAACCACAGCTGGATAACTTAGTATCTGTAGCAGTGTATTTAGTAGCAAAGTAGTATGATAGTAATGGTAACAGTGGCAAAAGTAAAGATAGCAGTTTTGTAGTAGTTGTAACAGTAGCAACGGAAAAAAGTAAATAAGCGAAACACAAGATGTGAAAAGCTCGTAGGCATTGGGTCAGTGATGGATAATTACGTCGGATGCGATTGCTCATGTAATAGTTATAACATAGGGTGACACAGAACTAGCTCCAGTTCATCAATGTAATGTAGGAATGTATTCCGAATATAGTCATACATGCTTATGGAAAAGAACTTGCATGACATCTTTTGTCCTACCCTCCCATGGCAGCGGGGTCCTAGCGGAAACTAAGGGATATTAAGGCCTCCTTTTAATAGAGAACCGGAACAAAGCATTAGCACATAGTGAATACATGAACTCCTCAAACTATGGTCATCACCGAGAAGTATCCCAATTATTGTCACTTCGGGGTTGTCGGATCATCACATAATAGGTGACTATAGACTTGCAAGATAGGATCAAGAACACACATATATTCATGAAAACATAATAGGTTCAGATCTGAAAATCATGGCACTCGGGCCCTAGTGACAAGCATTAAGCATAGCAAAGTCATAGCAACATCAATCTTAGAACATAGTTGTCAGGACCCCGACTCGATGTCACATCGATCTAGCCGGTAACACCTCATATCACTTTGCGGCCTCACGCACGGTATCCCCACGGGTGTCGCCTTACCTTTGCCCGGGACCGTTTGCGCCTTTTGGCTCACGTATATGATAGTGTCGCTAGCATCCATATGATAAGGAGCCCAGGCTGACATGACTAGTCGTAAACCCAAAGTGGCACAGACTTACAGGGACAGGCATCCATGACCCAGCTTCGAACGTGTCGGTCATCAGCAAGTGGGTCCGGGCTGTAGCACTGGGCTAGGAGGACTCCGGTAAACCGGGCTGTAGCGGGCTAACAGGACTCCGGTACTCAAAGTGTGACATTTCCCCGAAGGGACAGACACAGGAACGAAGAAGGACACATGCCGGCCAGCCTAAGTGTTCCAGAGCAGTAGCAAGCTACCATGGCTCAATGGTAACACTAGGAGACATTTCCCGGTAAGAGAGGCTACTAAAGATAAACAACTAGATAGTCAGATCCCACACATACCAAGCATTTCAATCATACACACAATAGGCTCGATATGTGCAAATACAACGAAGCATCACAACATGACTCTACGACACAAGTACTTTATTTAAGGCTCAGGGAGCCATACATAACATACACAAAGGTACGGGTCTCACGACCCAACACTCAAGTCATACAGTCATACAAACCAGCAGCGGAAGTAACTTGTCTGAGTACAGACAACTAGTAAAATAAAAGAGGCTTGGAAAGCCTAGCTATACTACATGGTCCTTCACAAGCTCAGGGTCACCACCTGGGCCTTTAGCCTACTCGTTGATGTCAACGTCTACATAGAACCCATCAGAAGGGGTTGCAGCATCTTCTGTAAAAATGTAGATTATAGCAACATGAGTACAAAGGTACTCAGCAAGACTTACATCAGATCCTACATACATGCATATTATCAAGAAGGGTTGGTGGAGTTATTGCAGCAAGCCAGCTTTGACTCTTGGCTAGACTATCCTACGATACTTCAACTTGAAATGGTTTTGCGCACACGAGTCCACTACTCACCAATTCAATACACTACCGAGGATCCGCCTCCGTCTTCCTACGGAAGAGCCATCCTCGGCACTCACACTTATCTTGAGGCTTTTAGTAGTTTCCATTTACTTGTCTATGAACTGTAAAGGCAACCAAGTAGTCCTTTACCGCGGACGCGGCTATTCGAATAGATTATGATAACCCTGCAGGGGTGTACTTCTTCATACATGTTTCCACCACTTAGCGTCTGCACACGACATGTGCTCGGCAGACTTCAAGCGAAAGCCGACGTGGGTGTAGACCACGACCTACCTAAACACTTAAGCCTCTAGTCCAGGTTTATCGCCTATCCAGGTTCCATCCGCAGGGAGTCCGGCCGAGGTTTCCCATACGGCCCCGAACGATGTGAACAGGGTTCCCGAGATACCTAACGGGTATTCGGTACACCCGGCCACGTACCTACCGCATCACAGCCCACCCCTACGGTCAGCGCTGTCCACGGCCTCCAGTAGGCTACAAACACCAGAAACTACTTGCTACTCCTGGACAGAGAGCTAGGGTGAATAAGAAGTCGAGCGGGGTCATATTTCAGGGCCCAATGCATGGTAGTAGCTGTATCTTAAATCACACATACAGATCTCAGTGCTTAAGGTCGGCTTCAATGAAACAACCCACCATGTACTCCTACATGGCCTCTCATCGATACCTTTACCAAATCGTGTTCACCACACCACTCTCATTACCGACATAATCATTTCACTCTAGCCCATCACCCAGATGAACCAGACCTGACACGACTCTAAGCATAGCATGCATAGCAAGGTAGGAACAACACATACATATGGCTCAATCAACTCCTACACATGCTAGTGGGTTTCATCTAGTTACTGTGGCAATGACAGGTCATGCAGAGGAAATGGGTTCAACTATCGTAGCACACAGCAGTTTGAAACGCGTTGTCTTAATGCAGTAAAAGAGAGCAGGAGCGAGAACATGGGATTGTATCGATATGATCAAATGGTTGGTTGCTTGCCTGATGGTTCGATGCACTGATACGGTTCTTCGTTAGGGTAATCACGGTACTCCTCGGAGGCAGAACCTGCCGCAAAGAACACCGATACACAACCATCACCAAACAATGTGCAACAATATGATGCATGCATGAAACATAGCAATATGAGTGTGTTGGGCTAATGCAACTAAGACCAGAGGGGTTTGAACCAATTTGAATCAAAGATTCAAATTTCAAACTCAAAACATGGCCTTTTAAAGTGCTTTTCCTTGTTCTGCATTAAACATCAAGTTAACTTGCTTAGTCATGCATGAAAATAGTACAGATGGATAGATTGGATTTTTCTGATCATTTTTCATATATAATTTGTCTGATTTGGAGTTACAGAATAAAATTTATGAATTTTTGAAGTTTAAATTATATTCTGGAATTTCCTATATTAGATTAATTCCAGAAAATCAATTATTGCGTCAGCCTGACGTCAGCATGACGTCAGTGGTCAACTGCGGCTGGCTGGGGTCAAACCTGACGTGAGGGGTCCACACGTCAGTGACAGGGGGGTTTAACAGGGTTAGTTTAATTCTAATTAGGAATTAGTGACGCTGGGGCCCACTGGTCAGTGTCAGGGGGGTTGACTAACAGTGATTAGCACTAATCTGACCACCTGGCCGACGGGGCCCACGCGTCAGTGACCCTGGGGGGGGTCAAGCCCCAGGTCAAACAGGTCAAACTCACCGGCGACATGACGCCGGCGAGGCCCGAGACGGCGGCGCGACACGGAAACGCGCTACAGGGCACGGGCGAGGCCGTGCTTGGGCTCGTTGGAAAGCCCTTGCTCCCGCGCGTCGAACGGTGGTGGTGGCCGTGCCTGAGGTGGCCGGTACCGACGACGGCGAGCTCGCGAGCGGCGGCCGGAGTTCGGCCAACGGCGGGTTAGGCGATGCAGGGCGCTAGGGGAGGCGTTGGTGCGTGCTACGTGCTCCTGGTGAGGTGTGGAGCACGATGGTGTGCTCGGCTTCGAGCTACAACGGCTCCAGTCACGGCGGCGACGAGGCACGGCGGCGGCGAGCTTCGGAGCTCAAGGGGGCGGCAGCTACAGGATGCTAGGGACGACGGGGCAAGGGGGAATCGGGTCAGTGGCTCACTGCGGAGCTGCAGGGATGGTTAGCGGGCTCGGGGACGTCCGGTGGCTCTCGATTCGACGGCGACGATCTCCGGTGGCCGAGGAGGGGAACGGCGACGTGGGCGGCGATGCAGGGCTTCCCGAGGGGCTTGGCTTGGTGGGGAGGAAGAGGGGGTCGAGGCGGAGCCTCTGAGCTCAGCGGAGGGGCGAGGGGTGGCCGGTGACGGCTGCTATGGCGAACGGCGGCGATGGTGGCGTTCGGACACGGGAGAGGGAGAGCGAGGGAGAGGAGGGGAAGAACCGGGGAGAGTGAGAGAGAGCAGGGGAGGGCGTGGCGTCGTCCGGGGCATCGAGACGAGGAGGGGAGGGCAGGCAGGCATGCGAGCAGGTGGCGTGGCGCGGTGGCACGCGCGCGCGCCGGCCACACTCCCCTCCCTCTGTCGAGGACGAAGACGACAGAGGAGGGAGGCGGGCTGGGCCGCCTGCTGGCTGGGCCGGCCAGCTGGCTGGGCCGGCCAGCTGGCTGGGCCGGACAGGGAGGAGCCCAGGTAAGCTCCTCCTTTTATTTATTTTTCTTTTTCTAATTTCTGACATTTGTTTTGATTTAAATAAAATATTAAATCATTTATTTACCTTATGCCAATTTTTGCAGGAGCTAGATATATTATTCCAGAGCTCCCCAACAGGTGGCATAATTTTTGGACATATATTAATATATATAACTAATATATTTCCAATGCAAATATTTATGCATTAATTCCAAATGCCCAAAATAAATACCTATGAGCTCTTAAAAATATTGGTTTGATTTTTATCTCTGTCCAATATTTTCAGAGAGCAACATGAGCATTTTCTTGGACCCTTTTGGAGAAATTTTTATTTGGGTCATTTTCAGAATGATTCTGAGGGTTTCACAAATCCCCATTTCAAATTAAATGGAATTTTAAACATGATGCACACACTCTGATGCATGACTAGCTAGGGTGTGACAACTCACCCCCACTCAAAAGAATCTCGTCCCGAGATTTGGGTTCCTCCGGGAAGAGGGCGGGATACTCGAGTCGAAGACGATCCTCCCTTTCCCAAGTTGCTTCATCCTCAGAATGGTGCGACCATTGAACTTTGAGAAACTTGATATTATGACGTCGGGTGGTACGTTCGGCCTGATCGAGGATACGAACGGGGTACTCTCGATATGTAAGATTATCTTGGAGATCAAGCGTTTCGTGGTCCACTCCACGGATAGGATCCGAGAAGCAACGCCTGAGTTGAGAAACGTGGAAGACATCGTGGACTCTGGAGAGGTGCGGAGGTAGTTCCAACTGGTAGGCAACTTCTCCTCGTTTGGCGAGAATGTGAAAAGGTCCAATGTAACGAGGAGCCAATTTGCCTTTGATACCGAAACGATGGGTTCCCTTCAGAGGGGTGACCCGAAGATAAGCTTTCTCGTCAACCTCGAAAGTCATAGCCTTATGTTTTCGGTCATATTGACTCTTTTGACGAGATTGGGCTGCTTTCAACTTTTCACGAACGATACGAACTTGTTCTTCTGCTTCCTGAATCATATCCGGGCCAAAGAATTGTCTTTCCCCGGTCTCTGACCAGTTAAGGGGTGTTCGACACCGTCGTCCATAGAGAACTTCAAAAGGGGCTTTACCCAAGCTAGATTGATAGCTGTTGTTGTAAGCGAATTCGGCAAATGGTAGGCACTTCTCCCAGTCCATTCCGAATGAGATAACAGAGGCTCGAAGCATGTCTTCTAGAATCTGGTTGACGCGTTCCACTTGACCACTCGACTGAGGGTGGAAAGCGGTGCTGAAGGAGAGACGGGTTCCCATAGCATTTTGGAAACTTTCCCAAAATCGAGAGGTGAAAAGACTTCCTCGATCCGAGTTAATTTCCAAAGGAACACCATGAAGAAACACTATACGGGAGATGTATAAGTCTGCCAGCTGACTAGCGGTTATACTCTCACGAACAGGTAGGAAATGGGCTACTTTGGAAAGACGATCGACAACGACGAAGATAGCATTATTCCCTCTCTTGGTCCTGGGAAAACCGGTAATGAAATCCATACTAATTTTATCCCATTTCCATTCAGGAATAGCTAAGGGTTGAAGGGTGCCAGCAGGCCGTTGATGCTATGCTTTTACACGACGACAGACGTCGCAATTAGCAATATACTGAGCAATTTCTCTCTTCATCCTAGTCCACCAGAACCTCTGGCGTAGGTCCTGATACATCTTAGTACTACCGGGATGAATGGTGAGAGGAGATTCATGAGCCTCCTTAAGGATCAACTGCCGTAGATGCTGGTTCTTGGGAACCACTAGACGGTTCTCAAAGTACACAACACCATGATCATTTGTGGAGAAACAACTAGCACCTCCGCTAGCAATGTTCTCTTTGATTTTAGATATTCCCTTATCTCGCTTTTGGGCAGCGATGATTTGATCCGTAAGAGTAGGTTTTGCTACCAAGGTGGAAAGAAAACCTTGAGGTACAATGTGAAGGTTAAGCTTCCGAAATTCCTCATGGAGAAGCGGTTGACTTTGTTGTAACATCAGGTTGTTACAATAAGATTTACGACTTAGCGCGTCAGCCATGACGTTGGCTTTCCCTGGGGTGTAGGTTATTCCTAAGTCGAAGTCTGTGATCAACTCAACCCAATGTCTTTGCCTGAGATTCAAATCCGGTTGGGTGAAAATGTACTTTAGACTTTGGTGATCAGTGAATATTTCGCAACGATTACCGAGGAGGTAATGTCGCCAGGTCTTAAGTGCATAGACTACGGCTGCAAGCTCTAGATCATGAGTAGGATAATTCTCCTCATGTGGGTGCAATTGCCGTGAAGCGTAAGCAATTACGTGTCGATCTTGCATGAGAATGCAACCTAGTCCTTGTCGTGAGGCGTCGCAGTAGATAACAAAGTCCTTGGAGAAGTCTGGCGGTACCAGTACGGGAGCAGAAGTCAGGCGTCTTTTCAATTCCTGAAAGCTGTGCTCACATTGTGGAGTCCACTCGAACTTCTTATCTTTCTTGAGGAGTTCGGTTAGAGGTTTAGCAACCTTGGAGAAGTTCTCGACAAAGCGACGACAATAGCTCGCTAAGCCCAGAAAACTCCGAACTTGCTTGACCGATTCAGGTGGAGTCCAATTAAGGACGGCTTGAACTCGCTCAGGGTTAACAGCAATACCTTTACCAGATATTACATGACCCAGATAGGTCACTTCTGACAACCAAAATTCACATTTGGAAAACTTGGCATAAAGGCGGTGCTCTCGAAGTTTCTTCAACACTAGCCTTAGATGTTCGGCATGTTCTTCCTCGTTCTTGGAGTAGATGAGTATATCATCGAGGTAAACCACGACGAATTTGTCCAAATACTCCATGAAGATTGAGTTCATTAACCGAGAAAAGGTGGCTGGAGCGTTGGTTAATCCGAAGGACATGACGGTGTACTCGTATTGGCCATAACGAGTAACAAAGGCCGTTTTAGGAATGTCCCCGCTTCTGATTTTGATTTGATGGTAGCCCAACCTCAAATCCATCTTGGAGAAGACTGAGGATCCAGCGAGCTGATCATAAAGGTCGTTGATCCTGGGGAGTGGATATTTGTTCTTGATTGTGACCAAGTTGACAGGTCGGTAATCTACAACCATCCGGTCCGTACCATCCTTCTTCTTGACGAATAGGACGGGGCAAGCCCACGGAGATGAACTAGGGCGGATGAAACCCTTTTTCAAGGACTCATCGAGTTGTTTCTTAAGCTCGGCTAGTTCTAGTGGTGCCATCTTATAAGGTCTTCTAGCAATCGGAACGGTTCCGGGGATGAGGTCTATTACGAACTCGACATCCCTGTCAGGTGGAACACCTGGCAATTCCTCTGGGAAGACATCCGGGAAGTCACGGACTACCGGAATGTCCTCAAGGTCTGGCAAAGGGCTGGCGTTAAGAGAATATAACTGTCGCTTGGCTAATCGGGTCAAGACATTGACTATCTTGCCCGAAGGGTGAGTGAGTTGAACAGTCCTAGAGAAGCAATCAATTTGGGCATGATGAGCCGACATCCAGTCCATACCCAGAATGATATTAATATCTGAAGATTTAAGGGCTATCAAAGACGCGAGGAAAACAAGTCTGTCGACTTGGATTTCATTTCCATAACTTACCCTAGAGGTCTGCCATCTAGAACCAGGAGTAGAAATTTCCATAGTGGATGGCATGTCACAGAATGCAATGTTATGCAAACGAGCATAATTTTCGGATATAAAAGAATGAGAGGCTCCTGTATCGAAAAGAACAGATGCCGGGTGGCAATTAACAAGAAGCGTACCGAGAACGACGTTGGGATCCTCTTGAGCTTCTTCGGCAGAGATACAGTTGACATGGCCACGTGAAGCGGTGACCGGCTTGGCGTGGAATACTTTTCCTGTCGGCTTGCCACGGCCAACAGCTTTAGCAGACTGGTTGGGGTTGGTCTGGGGACACTCACGCATATAGTGGCCAGATTCCCCACACTTGAAACAAGTCACGGAACTAGTACGTGGAGGAGCATTGTTAGTTGGACCCCCATAGGGCTTGGCTGGAGCAGACTGTTGAACAGGGCGAGGCGCCTGGAAAGATGGCCTCGGTGTGAACCTGGGTGGCAGGGCGGTGTTGGGTACCCACACGCGGCGCTTCTGAGGACCAGCACCGGATGAGGAACCCATGTCACGGCCATGCTTGCGTGTTGCGTCATAATCAGTCTGACCAGTTTCAGCACTGATGGCCTTGTTGACAAGTTTCTGAAAAGATGTGCACTCATGCAGACGGAGGTCACGGCGAAGCTCAGGACTAAGTCCCTTACGGAACCTTGCTTGCTTCTTGGCGTCAGTAGAAACTTCCTCGGTTGCATATCGTGCGAGGTTACCAAACTCCCTGCTGTAAGCATCCACAGAAAGTCGGCCCTGAGTGAAACTGCAAAATTCCTCACGTTTACGGTCCATGAGACCCTCCGGAATGTGATGTTCATGGAAAGCCTCGCTGAATTCAGCCCAAGTAGTGACATGGCCCGCTGGGCGCATAGCTCCATAATTCTCCCACCATAGACTGGCGGGGCCTTCAAGATGATATGCAGCAAAGGTGACCTTGTCAGCCTCCGCTACCAGCGCAGAACGCAGTTTGTGAGCGATACTGCGAAGCCAGTCATCAGCGTCGAGAGGCTCGACGGAGTGGTGGAATGTGGGTGGATGTAATTTGATAAAATCACTGAGTGACACCACGTTAGTCCTCTGATGGTGTGCTGTGTTCTGTTCAATACGCTCCAACAAACGGTTGGTCTCCCGCTTGTTTCTCTCAGCTTCCATCATAACCTCGGCTAGGGAAGGAGGATGAGGCAGATTTGCATCCCTGACTTCACTGCCTTCGGCCTGCTCTTGAGGAGTAGGGTTAGTACGCGTGTTGACCATCCTAGGTAAACAAGACAAAGATTTAGTCAGGATGATAAAATTCCGACATAGGATATAAAATGTAAGGTATAACTCGAAATGCAAGATGATCATCCGTATGACATGGTAAAAACAGAAACTGCTTCTTTTATTCCATCGTCATACACACCATACAGGGTTTAGTACAAGACCAAACAAAGTACTATTACGGTGAAAAGAGGATTACATCTCATCGGAGGCATTCCAAGCTCCTATACATTATTTTTCTACACCTCCGGAAAGATTACAACTAGGTCATATCCCACGAGTCACGCAGGACGATAGACGACACAGCTAGTGCGAACTAGTGATACAACCACTAACTCAGACCGATCCGTAGTAGTCCTCGTAGAAGTCACCTCCATAGCCTGGAAGCTCAACATGATCATCCGGAAACAGACGATCTCGCGGAGCTTGTGGACCATAGGGGCTAGGATGAGGTCTTGGACCAACAGACGGTGGCCTGCGGGGACCGCGAGGTGGGGTGATGCCTCCTACATCACGCCAACCCATCACGTCTGGCAGAGCAGATCTCACAGGATAGAGATCGCGCATATCCGAATATCCAGCTTGCACCACCGGTGCGAACCAAGTCAAAGTGGCCCAGTGGTCAGCACGGGTATTGAAGAGCTCTAACCTCAAGGCCCGATTTTCACGGTCCTTATCCTCGAGCATCTCAGCAGTGGTGCGAGTCCGTGAATCCTCCTGGGTGGGGTCAGCATAGATAGCCTGGAGATACCCTTGTGCTCCTGGAAGTGATCCTGGCATATACCGGAAATCAGAGTCCCGAAATAGACCAGATCTGACTCGCATGATGGTCATCATAGAGTAGGCGGCGTCCTGCACAGCCATCTCAATAGTAACCCCGAGTCCATAGGAGCAGTGAAGGGGTTCGGTGGATCCAGAATAAGATGGAAATATCCTGACAGTGCATAGATACTGGCTTTGATTGAAGTCCCGAAATTGCTCTTCGGCCGTGTACTCAGGATACCAGCGGTATCCAGCCTCAGTCATTACCCTGACCAACTTGGCAGTATGGCCGGGTACATCTAGGCATCGAGTCAGGCGAACCACTTGATTGAGGTCGCGAGTGGCCATCTGAAAACACAATCATAATGCAAAGGCATTAGAATTTCTAGCAAAATTTCGGCAGCATAACAGCTGTAAATGCTCAAGAAGGATTTTGAGACATTTGACAAAGGATTTCATACACACTCAACATCATCATATCAAATTCTGAGTCCATCCTAGCAACATAATATGGTAGAAGAACTGAACTAGGCTTGTATCCATCATACCTATAAGGTACTACTGATTAGTAACACGTGATCCTGATAGAGAGAATAGATCCTAATTCCTTAACCCCCGGTGGAAGAATGGACTGACTCAGATCAGAGTGTCATAAGATAAAGGAGTAAAAAGAGCCTTACGTTCCAACCCACAAACAATTCCCCTACATATCACTAAAGAATTTCTAGACTCAACATCGACCAGTTTCGCTTGGAGAACCTACAGGCAGTCCGGCTCTGATGCCAACGCTGTCAGGACCCCGACTCGATGTCACATCGATCTAGCCGGTAACACCTCATATCACTTTGCGGCCTCACGCACGGTATCCCCACGGGTGTCGCCTTACCTTTGCCCGGGACCGTTTGCGCCTTTTGGCTCACGTATATGATAGTGTCGCTAGCATCCATATGATAAGGAGCCCGGGCTGACATGACTAGTCGTAAACCCAAAGTGGCACAGACTTACAAGGACAGGCATCCATGACCCAGCTTCGAATGTGTCGGTCATCAGCAAGTGGGTCCGGGCTGTAGCACTGGGCTAGCAGGACTCCGGTAAACCGGGCTGTAGCGGGCTAACAGGACTCCGGTACTCAAAGCGTGACATTTCCCCGAAGGGACAGACACAGGAACGAAGAAGGACACATGCCGGCCAGCCTAAGTGTTCCAGAGCAGTAGCAAGCTACCATGGCTCAGCGGTAACACTAGGAGACATTTCCCGGTAAGAGAGGCTACTAAAGATAAACAACTAGATAGTCAGATCCCACACATACCAAGCATTTCAATCATACACACAATAGGCTCGATATGTGCAAATACAACGAAGCATCACAACATGACTCTACGACACAAGTACTTTATTTAAGGCTCAGGGAGCCATACATAACATACACAAAGGTACGGGTCTCACGACCCAACACTCAAGTCATACAGTCATACAAACCAGCAGCGGAAGTAACTTGTCTGAGTACAGACAACTAGTAAAATAAAAGAGGCTTGGAAAGCCTAGCTATACTACATGGTCCTTCACAAGCTCAGGGTCACCACCTGGGCCTTTAGCCTACTCGTTGATGTCAACGTCTACATAGAACCCATCAGAAGGGGTTGCAGCGTCTTCTGTAAAAATGTAGATTATAGCAACATGAGTACAAAGGTACTCAGCAAGACTTACATCAGATCCTACATACATGCATATTATCAAGAAGGGTTGGTGGAGTTATTGCAGCAAGCCAGCTTTGACTCTTGGCTAGACTATCCTACGATACTTCAACTTGAAATGGTTTTGCGCACACGAGTCCACTACTCACCAATTCAATACACTACCGAGGATCCGCCTCCGTCTTCCTACGGAAGAGCTATCCTCGGCACTCACACTTATCTTGAGGCTTTTAGTAGTTTCCATTTACTTGTCTATGAACTGTAAAGGCAACCAAGTAGTCCTTTACCGCGGACGCGGCTATTCGAATAGATTATGATAACCCTGCAGGGGTGTACTTCTTCATACATGTTTCCACCACTTAGCGTCTGCACACGACATGTGCTCGGCAGACTTCAAGCGAAAGCCGACGTGGGTGTAGACCACGACCTACCTAAACACTTAAGCCTCTAGTCCAGGTTTATCGCCTATCCAAGTTCCATCCGCAGGGAGTCCGGCCGAGGTTTCCCATACGGCCCCGAACGATGTGAACAGGGTTCCCGAGATACCTAACGGGTATTCGGTACACCCGGCCACGTACCTACCGCATCACAGCCCACCCCTACGGTCAGCGCTGTCCACGGCCTCCAGTAGACTACAAACACCAGAAACTACTTGCAACTCCTGGACAGAGAGCTAGGGTGAATAAGAAGTCGAGCGGGGTCATATTTCAGGGCCCAATGCATGGTAGTAGCTGTATCTTAAATCACACATACAGATCTCAGTGCTTAAGGTCGGCTTCAATGAAACAACCCACCATGTACTCCTACATGGCCTCTCATCGATACCTTTACCAAATCGTGTTCACCACACCACTCTCATTACCGACATAATCATTTCACTCTAGCCCATCACCCAGATGAACCAGACCTGACACGACTCTAAGCATAGCATGCATAGCAAGGTAGGAACAACACATACATATGGCTCAATCAACTCCTACACATGCTAGTGGGTTTCATCTAGTTACTGTGGCAATGACAGGTCATGCAGAGGAAATGGGTTCAACTATCGTAGCACACAGCAGTTTGAAACGCGTTGTCTTAATGCAGTAAAAGAGAGCAGGAGCGAGAACATGGGATTGTATCGATATGATCAAATGGTTGGTTGCTTGCCTGATGGTTCGATGCACTGATACGGTTCTTCGTTAGGGTAATCACGGTACTCCTCGGAGGCAGAACCTGCCGCAAAGAACACCGATACACAACCATCACCAAACAATGTGCAACAATATGATGCATGCATGAAACATAGCAATATGAGTGTGTTGGGCTAATGCAACTAAGACCAGAGGGGTTTGAACCAATTTGAATCAAAGATTCAAATTTCAAACTCAAAACATGGCCTTTTAAAGTGCTTTTCCTTGTTCTGCATTAAACATCAAGTTAACTTGCTTAGTCATGC
The DNA here is from genome assembly GCF_002162155.2 of Triticum dicoccoides. Classification (NCBI taxonomy): domain Eukaryota; kingdom Viridiplantae; phylum Streptophyta; class Magnoliopsida; order Poales; family Poaceae; genus Triticum; species Triticum dicoccoides. Next base: position 151,434,880 of record NC_041385.1, read on the forward strand.
ATGAAAATAGTACAGATGGATAGATTGGATTTTTCTGATCATTTTTCATATATAATTTGTCTGATTTGGAGTTACAGAATAAAAGTTATGAATTTTTGAAGTTTAAATTATATTCTGGAATTTCCTATATTAGATTAATTCCAGAAAATCAATTATTGCGTCAGCCTGACGTCAGCATGATGTCAGTGGTCAACTGCGGCTGGCTGGGGTCAAACCTGACGTGTGGGGTCCACACGTCAGTGACAGGGGGGTTTAACAGGGTTAGTTTAATTCTAATTAGGAATTAGTGGCGCTGGGGCCCACTGGTCAGTGTCAGGGGGGTTGACTAACAGTGATTAGCACTAATCTGACCACCTGGCCGACGGGGCCCACGCGTCAGTGACCCTGGGGGGGTCAAACCCCAGGTCAAACAGGTCAAACCCACCGGCGTCATGACGCCGGCGAGGCCCGAGACGGCGGCGCGACACGGAAACGCGCTACAGGGCACGGGCGAGGCCGTGCTTGGGCTCGTTGGAAAGCCCTTGCTCCCGCGCGTCGAACGGTGGTGGTGGCCGTGCCTGAGGTGGCCGGTACCGACGACGGCGAGCTCGCGAGCGGCGGCCGGATTTCGGCCAACGGCGGGTTAGGCGATGCAGGGCGCTAGGGGAGGCGTTGGTGCGTGCTACGTGCTCCTGGTGAGGTGTGGAGCACGATGGTGTGCTCGGCTTCGAGCTACAACGGCTCCAGCCACGGCGGCGACGAGGCACGGCGGCGGCGAGCTTCGGAGCTCAAGGGGGCGGCAGCTACAGGATGCTAGGGACGACGGGGCAAGGGGGAATCGGGTCAGTGGCTCACCGCGGAGCTGCAGGGATGGTTAGCGGGCTCGGGGACGTCCGGTGGCTCTCGATTCGACGGCGACGATCTCCGGTGGCCGAGGAGGGGAACGGCGACGTGGGCGGCGATGCAGGGCTTCCCGAGGGGCTTGGCTTGGTGGGGAGGAAGAGGGGGTCGAGGCGGAGCCTCTGAGCTCAGCGGAGGGGCGAGGGGTGGCCGGTGACGGCTGCTATGGCGAACGGCGGCGATGGTGGCGTTCGGACACGGGAGAGGGAGAGCGAGGGAGAGGAGGGGAAGAACCGGGGAGAGTGAGAGAGAGCAGGGGAGGGCGTGGCGTCGTCCGGGGCATCGAGATGAGGAGGGGAGGGCAGGCAGGCAGGCGAGCAGGTGGCGTGGCGCGGTGGCGCGCGCGCGCGCCTGCCACACTCCCCTCCCTCTGTCGAGGACGAAGACGACAGAGGAGGGAGGCGGGCTGGGCCGCCTGCTGGCTGGGCCGGCCAGCTGGCTGGGCCGGACAGGGAGGAGCCCAGGTAAGCTCCTCCTTTTATTTATTTTTCTTTTTCTAATTTCTGACATTTGTTTTGATTTAAATAAAATATTAAATCATTTATTTACCTTATGCCAATTTTTGCAGGAGCTAGATATATTATTCCAGAGCTCCCCAACAGGTGGCATAATTTTTGGACATATATTAATATATATAACTAATATATTTCCAATGCAAATATTTATGCATTAATTCCAAATGCCCAAAATAAATACCTATGAGCTCTTAAAAATATTGGTTTGATTTTTATCTCTGTCCAATATTTTCAGAGAGCAACATGAGCATTTTCTTGGACCCTTTTGGAGAAATTTTTATTTGGGTCATTTTCAGAATGATTCTGAGGGTTTCACAAATCCCCATTTCAAATTAAATGGAATTTTAAACATGATGCACACACTCTGATGCATGACTAGCTAGGGTGTGACAATAGTGGATACTAGGGATCAAACCATAACAAAACTAACTTGATTACATGGTAAATCTCATCCAACCCATCACCGTCCAGCAAGCCTAAGATGGAATTACTCACGCACGGCAGTGAGCATCATGAAATTGGTGATGGAGGATGGTTGATGATGACGACGGTGACGAATCCCCCCTCTCCGGAGCCCCTAACGGACTCTAGATCAGCCCTCTCGAGAGAGATTAGGGCTTGGCGGCGGCTCCGTATCGTAAAACGCGATGAAACTTTCTCTCTGATTTTTTTCTCCGCGAAACGGAATATATGGAGTTGGAGTTGAGGTCGGTGGAGCGTCAGGGGCCCACGAGACAGGGGGGCGCGACCAGGGGGGAGGGCTCTCCCCCACCCTCGTCGACAGGGTGTGGGCCCCCTAGTCTTGATTCTTTCGCCAGTATTTTTTATATTGTCCAAAACTTATCTCCGTGGATTTTCAGGTCATTCCGAGAACTTTTGTTTTCTACACATAAAACAACATCATGGCAGTTCTGCTGAAAACAGCGCCAGTCCGGGTTAGTTTCATTCAAATCATGCAAGTTAGAGTCCAAAACAAGGGAAAAAGTGTTTGGAAAAGTAGATACGTTGGATACGTATCAACTCCCCCAATCTTAAACCTTTGCTTGTCCTCAAGCAATTCAGTTGATAAACTGAAAGTGATAAAGAGAAACTTTTACAAACTCTGTTTGCTCTTGTTGTTGTAAATATGTAAAGCCAACATTCAGGTTTTCAGCAAGTATTATGAACTAACCACACTCACAATAACATTTAGGTCTCACATTTACTCATATCAATGGCATAATCAGCTAGCGAGCCATAATAATAAAACTCAGATGACATCACTTTCTCAAAACAATCATAATATGATATAACAAAATGGTATCTCGCTAGCCCTTTCTGAGACCGCAAAACATAAATGCAGAGCACCTTTAAAGATCAAGGACTGACTAAACATTGTAATTCATGGTAAAAGAGATCCAATCAAGTCATACCCAATATAAACCAATAGTAATGAATGCAAAGATAGTGTGCTCTCCAGCGGGTGCTTTTTAATAAGAAGGTGATGACTCAACATAAAAGTAAATAGACATGCCCTTCATAGAGGGAAGCATGGATTGGTAGAGGTGCCAGAGCTCGATTTTAAAATAGAGATGAATAACATTTTGAGCGGCATACTTTCACTGTCAACGTAACAACTATGAGATGGCTGTATCTTCCATACTACATGCATTATAGGCAGTTCCCAAACAGAATGGTAAAAGTTTATACTCCCCCACCACCAACAAGCATCAATCCATGGCTTTCTCGAAATAACGAGTGCCTCCAACTAACAACAGCCCTTGGGGAGTTTTGTTTTAATTATATTGATTTGCTTTGATCTTTTTGGATCATGGGACTGGGCATCCCAGTTACCGGCCCTTTCTCGTGAATGAGGAGCGGAGTCCACTCCTCTTGAGAATAACCCACCTAGCATGGAAGGTATAGGCAGCCCTAGTTGAAACATGAGCTGCTCGAGCATACAAAATAGAATTTCATTTGAAGGTTTGGAGTTTGGCACATACAAATTTACTTGGAACGGTAGGTAGATACCGCATATACGAAGGTATTGTGGACTCATATGGAATAACTTTGGGGTTTAAGGAGTTTGGATGCACAAGCAGTATTCCCGCTTAGTACAGGTGAAGGCTAGCAAAAGACTGGGAAGTGACACACTGAGAGAGCGACAACAGTCATGAACATGCATTAAAATTAATTCACACCGAGTACAAGCATGAGTAGGATATAATCCACCATGAACATAAATATCATGAAGGCTATGTTGATTTGTTTCAACTACATGCGTGAACATGTGGCAAGTCGAGTCACTCAATTCATTCAAAGGAGGATATCATTCCATCATACCACATCACAATCATTTTAATAGCATGTTGGCACGCAATGTAAATGATACGTCTCCAAGGTATCTACTTTTCCAAACACTTTTGCCCTTGTTTTGGACTCTAACTTGCATGATTTGAAAGAAACTAACCTGGACTGATGCTGTTTTCAACAGAACTACCATGATGTTGTTTTATGTGTAGAAAAGAAAAGTTCTCGGAATGTCCTGGAAATCCATGGAGGCACTTTTTGGAATTAATAAGAATTTTTGGTGAAATAATTAATGCCAGGGGCCCACAGCCTGTCCACGAGACAGGGGGCGCCCCCCTCCCCTAGGGCGCAGCCTCCTATCTCGTGGGCCCCCTGGACCTCCACCGACGTCAACTCCAACTCCATATATTCACGTTTGGGGAGAAAAAAATCAAGGAAAAAGTTTCATCGCGTTTTACGACACGGAGCCGCCGCCAAGGCCTAATCTCTCTCGGGAGGGCTGATCTGGAGTCCGTTCGGGGCTCCGGAGAGGGGGATTCGTCACCGTCGTCATCATCAACCATCCTCCATCACCAATTTCATGATGCTCAGCGCTGTGCATGAGTAATTCCATCGTAGGCTTGCTAGACGGTGATGGATTGGATGAGATTTACCATGTAATCAAGTTAGTTTTGTTAGGGTTTGATTCCTAGTATCCACTATGTTCTGAGATTGATGTTGCTATGACTTTGCTATGCTTAATGCTTGTCACTAGGGCCCGAGTGCCATGATTTCAGATCTGGACCTATTATGTTTTCATAAATATATGTGTGTTCTTGATCCTATCTTGCAAGTCTATAGTCACCTATTATGTGTTATGATCCGACAACCCCGAAGTGATAATAATCGGGACACTTCTCGGTGATGACCGTAGTTTGAGGAGTTCATGTATTCACTATGTGTTAATGCTTTGGTCCGGTTCTCTATTAAAAGGAGGCCTTAATATCCCTTAGTTTCCACTAGGACCCCGCTGCAACGGGAGGGTAGGACACAAGTTCTTTTCCATAAGCACGTATGACTATTTACGGAATACATGCCTACATTACATTGATGAATTGGAGCTAGTTCCATATCACCCTATGTTATAACTATTGCATGAGGAATCGCATCCGGCATAATTATCCATCACTGATCCATTGCCTACGAGCTTTTCACATATTGTTCTTCGCTTATTTACTTTTCCGTTGCTACTGTTACAACTACTACAAAAACCCAAAAACATTTACCTTTACTTTTGCTACCGTTACTATTATTATCATACCACTTTTGCTACTAAACACTTTGCTGCAGATACTAAGTTATCCAGGTGTGGTTGAATTGACAACTCAACTGCTAATACTCAAGAATATTCTTTGGCTCCCCTTGTGTTGAATCAATAAATTTGGGTTGAATACTCTACCCTCGAAAGCTGTTGCGATCCCCTATACTTGTGGGTTATCAAGACTAATTTCTGGCGCCGTTGCCGGGGAGCATAGCTCTATTCTCTGAGTCACTTGGGATTTATATCTGTTGAACACTATGAAGAACTTGAAAGGCGCTAAGACCAAGATCTATCCCTCAACTACGGGGGAGGTATGGAACTGCCATCTAGCTCTGCACTAGATTCTCCTTCCGTTATTAGTAGGCTTGCGACACCTAAACCTGCTACTGCTATGAATTCTGATATGTCGCATGTTATTGATGATGCCACTTCTGCTATGCATGATGAAACTACTTCTGTGCATGATACTACTTTGCCATTAGGTAAATTTCTTGATGAAGAACTTGCTAGAGTTTGGGGGAATGAAAATATTGAAGAACCTATTATTGATGATAGTGATGATGAATGTTCCCCCAATGATTATGTATTACCTGTTGTTCCTAAGGGTTATGTTATGAATGAAGCAGCTGCTATTGAAATTCTTGCTTGCAATGATAGAAATGATCTTAAGAAATTATTCGCTAAATGGAAGCAGCAGTCTCTTAATGCTAGAATGAAACCCGATCCTACTTTTGCTACTTCACCTATCTGTGTTACTGATAAGGATTATGAATTCTCTGTTGATCCTGAGATTATTACTTTAGTTGAATCTGATCCTTTTTATGGCCTTGAATCTGAAACTGTTGTAGCACATCTTACCAAGTTGAATGATATAGCTAACCTGTTTACCAATGATGAGAAGTCTCGCTATTTATATATTCTTAAGATATTCCCATTCTCATTAAAGGGTGATGCTAAGACTTGGTATAATTCTCTTGCTCCTGGTTGTGTGCGTAGTCCCCAGGATATGATTTATTACTTCTCTGCTAAATATTTCCCTGCTCATAAGAAACAAGCTGCCTTGCAGGAAACATATAATTTTTTGCAAATCAAAGAAGAGAGTCTCCCACAAGCTTGGGGGAGGCTTCTCCGGTTACTTAATGCTTTGCCTGATCATCCTCTTAAGAAAAATGAAATACTTGATATCTTTTATAATGTACTAACTGATGCTTCCAAGGACTACTTGGATAGTTGTGCTGGTTGTGTTTTCAGGGAAAGAATAATCGATGAAGCTGAAATATTACTGAATAGTATGTTGACTAATGAAAATAATTGGACTCTTACTGAGCCAATTCCTGAGGCAATTCCTGAACCAATTGAGCCAACTCCTGAGCCTATTCCTAAACCCACTCCGAAGAAGAGAGGTGTTTTATTTCTCAGTCCTGAAGATATGCAAGAGGCAAATAAATCAATGAAAGAAAAATGTATTAAAGCTGAAGATGTTAAGAATTTACTAGCTATTGAAGAAATACATGGTCTTAATATACCGCCTGAAGAACTACATTGTCTTGATAACATGACACAGGTAGTAAAGGTAAATTCTCTCTATAGATATGATAAAGTCGACATACCCTCTACTAAATTTCATAGCCCGTGCTTAGATGAATTTGATGACTTTATGGCTAGACAAGAAAGTTTTAATGCTTATGTTGGTAGAGAGTTAAAGAATAATGCTTTCGAGATAGGACGTGTAGGCGATAATCTGGCTAGAGTTAAAGATGAACTTCACCGTGTTAGAAAATATGCTTCTATGGTTGCTACTCAAGCTGAGCAAGTACTCAAAGCTCAAAATGATTTGCTTGATGAATTAAATAATAAAAATGACTTTGCTGTTAGAGTGGCTACTAGAACTGGTAGAATGACTCAGGAACCTTTGTATCCTGAAGGCCACCCTAAGAGAATCGAGCAAGATTCTCAGAGAAATAATTTAGAGGCACCTAGTTCTTCTAAAAAGAAGAAAAAGAAAGACGATAGGACTTTGCATGCTTCTAGTGAACCTACTGTAGACACACCTGAGAATCCCAATGATATTTCTATTTCTGATGCTGAAACACAATCAGGTGATGAACATGAACCTAGTGATAATGTAAATGATAATGTTCATGTTGATGCTCAACCGAGCAAAAACAACGATGTAGAGATTGAACCTGTTGTTGATCTTGATAACCCACAATCAAAGAATCAACGTTATGATAAGAAAGATTTTGTTGCTAGGAAGCACGGTAAAGAAAGAGATCCATGGGTGCAGAAACCCATGCCCTTTCCTCCTAAACCATACAAGTCAAAAGATGATGAGGATTTTGAGCGCTTTGCTGAAATGATTAGACCTATTTTCTTACGTATGCGCTTAACTGATATGCTTAAAGTAAACCCTTATGCTAAGTATATGAAGGATATCATTACAAATAAAAGAAAGATACCGGAATCTGAATTTCCACCATGCTTGCTAATTACACTTTTAAGGGTGGAATACCAAAGAAACTTGGAGATCCGGCTGTCCCAACTATACCATGCTCCATTAAAAGAAATTATGTTAGAACTGCTTTATGTGAGCCGGTGTTAGTGTTATGCCTCTCTCTTTATATCGTAGACTTGAATTGAATAAGTTGACACCTATGAAATATCTTTGCAAATGGCTGATAAATCAACTGCTATACCCGTCGGTGTTTGTGAGGATGTGCCTGTTGTGGTTGCAAATGTCACTATCTTAACGGACTTTGTTATTCTTGATATTCCCGAGGACGATAGTATGTCTATTATCCTTGGTAGACCTTTTCTTAATACTGCAGGGGCTGTTATTGATTGCAACAAAGGCAATGTCACTTTTCATGTTAACAGTAATGAGCATACAGTACACTTTCCGAGGAAACAATCTCAAGTCCATAGCATCAATTCTATTGAAAAAGTTCCAACTATCATTTTTGGAGGTTTTGAATTTCCTCTTCCTACTGTCAAGAAAAAAAATATGATATTCTTACTGTTGGGGATTTTCATATCCCCGTTGAGGTAACTTAGTGTTATTCGAAATTTCTCCGATTCCGTGTTAATCGGAATGAGTTTGTTAACAAGACTTGATCAACCTTGTTAGCGGGTTCATTTTGATGATCACGAGATGGATGAAACTAGAAGGCACAACCTTTTGTACCCTCTTTTTACTTTCTATTATTTAGAATAAATAAAGCAAAAATAGTATTATTTGTCTGTTTTCTGAATTATCCGTGCATTAAAAAATAGTCCAAAAATAAAAGTGCTCCAAATGCCCTGCAAATTTAGTATGATTTTTTCTGGAATATTTGAGGATTTTAGGCACTGAAAACACTGTAGGAGGGGCAAGCACCAGGCGACGAGAGAGGAGGGCGCCCCCCTATAGGGCGCGCCCCCTGTCTCGTGGGCCCCTGGTGGCTCCCCTCCACTTATGCCATCACCCACACACTTCATGCTCTACCCAAAAAAGTCCCCATCCAGCTCAAGAACGAGTTCTAGCTCGTTTTGTTGCGATTTTCGATCTCTTAGCTCAAAGCTCCATTCACAAAACTGCTTTGGGAGATTATTGCTTGGTATGTGACTCCTCCATTGGTCCAATTAGTTTTTGTTCTAGTGCTTTATTCATTGCAAATTTTTGCTGTTTAGGTGACCATGTTCTTGAGCTTGCATGTTAAAATTTTGAGGTCCCAAGCAATTCCAATGCATGATATAGGCTCTAGGCACTTGTAGGAGTAGTTGCTATCAATCTTGTTTAGTTTTATTCACTTTTATTTTGAAGTTACTAAAATTTCAGAAATTTTCAGAAGAAGAAATATGCTTAGAAGAATGTACCAAGGAGGTTCCTCAGCAAAGAAAGGGCCAAGAATTGCTATACGTGAACAAGATGTTAATTTGCCAAGGGACGCAAATGTACGGGCTTGTGAGTGGCCATCCAATGATTTTATGGTCGAAGCAGGCTTCAAGGAGGAATTTGACGCGTATGTGCGTAATGCGGAGCTGGAGGACTTCTTACAAGATAAGTGTCCTCAATATTATCAATTGACCGATTCCTTTGTGCGGAGGTTCGAATATATTTCTGCGCGTAATTCTCCTAGTGTCATGTTTGATATTTATGATACATCTTATACCATGGATTTAGAGGATTTCACAACTGCTTGCAAACTCCCGCAGTGGGGTAATATCAATGATCCTCGCAAATCTGAATTTAGAGATTTTCTTGCTAGTATTACTGTGGGAGAATCTAGTGACGTAGCACAAGCTACCATAGGGAGCATTCATTTTCCTGCTATACATTACTTTGCTCTCTTTATTGGTAGATCCATTAACAGTAAGGACGAGGTATGTCACATATGTGCCCCTGATCTTTGTGTCCTCAAGAGTGCTGTGGTAGGTTATAAAGGTTATAACTTGGGGGCAATAGTTGCACGTAGGTTGCAGAATAATAGTAGAAGGGGTAATTTCTTTGGAGGAATTTATGCAACCCGTGTGGCTAATTTTCTTAATATAGCTCCACGAGAGGGGGATATGATTGTACCTCCTATTTATTTGGATAAAGAAGCTATGTTTGATCATAATTTTCTTGAGAGGAATGAACAATTCCTCCATTATCGACTAATCTATGATAGATGCAACGTCGTCCCTGTTACTCTTCTTGCCCCCTACCTTTTTGATTATCAGGCAAGAGGAAGATATGTTATCACCAGGGAAGAAGCAGCTGAATACAAGAGGGGAATGGAGGCAGCTCGCCAACACGCTGCCGCCCTGGAGGCTGTTGCCTCTGCATCTCAGTACAACCCCAGTTTCACTTATGGATATCAGCCAGGCGGTCCTTGGTACTAGACCAACTTAGGCCAAAAGCCTAAGCTTGGGGGAGTACATATCTCTCACCGACTTTACATTCATGTTCACGCACTAGTCGTCGGTGCTCATACTCTTTCATTGTATTATCCATGCTAGTTTAAATTTCTTTTTCTAGTTTTCTTCTTGTGTGTTTGATAAACCTTGAGAAAAACCAAAAAAATTAGTTAGTTTAAATTCTATGCTTGTAGTAGAATTAAAATGAAAACCCAAAAAGATTTCTAGTTCTTCTTTTTTACTTGTTGGGAGCTTTTCCGTGTAAATAGTTGTATTTTCTTTTCTTTCCTTTGGGGGTCGAGAAGACCATATTGAAAATGCTTAGTGGCTCTTATATGCATGATCATTTATTTAATTTAGAGCCCATATTACCTTGTCTTCTCTCTTGAGTTGAATGCTTGCAGATTCCAGCTTAGTCCAATGAACATGCACTCTTATTATTATACACATCGTTCGGTTGTGCAAGTGAAAGGCAATAATGACGATATATGATGGACTTATTGGGATGAGAAAAGCTGGTATGAACTCGACCTCTCTTGTTTTTGTAAATATGATGATTCATCGTTCCTGAGTCAGCTATTATGAAGTAAACATATTTGCAATGACATTTAGAGATTATAGTTGCTTGTGCCATGCTTGATTAGCTATGAGTTATAATGGTTTACATTGCGTGCCAACATGCTATTAGAATGATTATGATGTGGTATGATGGGATGGTATGCTCCTTTGAATGTATTAAGTGACTCGATTTGGCACATGTTCACGCATGTAGTTGAATCAAATCAACATAGCCTTCACGATATTTATGTTCATGGTGGATTATATCCTACTCATGCTTGAATTCGGTGTGAATTAATTTTAATGCATGCCTACGACTGTTGTCGCTCTCTCAGTTGGTCGCTTCCCAGTCTTTTGCTAGCCTTCACCTGTACTAAGCGGGAATACTGCTTGTGCATCCAAACTCCTTAAACCCCAAACTTGTTCCATATGAGTCCACTATACCTACCTATTTGCGGTATTTACCTACCGTTCCAAGTAAATTTGTACGTGCCAAACTCCAAACCTTCAAATGAAATTTTGTTTTGTATGCTCGAGCAGCTCATGTTACAACTAGGGCTGCCTATATCTTCCATGCTAGGTGGGTTATTCTCAAGAGGAGTGGACTCCGCTCCTCATTCACGAGGAAGGGCCGGTAACCGGGATGCCCAGTCCCATGATCCAAAACGATCAAAGCAAATCAAAATAATTAAACAAAACTCCCCCATGGTTGTTGTATGTTGGAGGCACTCGTTGTTTCGAGCAAGCCATGGATTGATGCTTGTTGGTTGTTGGGGGAGTATAAACCTTTACCATTCTGTTTGGGAACTGCCTACAATGCATGTAGTATGGAAGATACATCCATCTCGTAGTTGTTGCGTTGACAGCAAAAGTATGCCGCTCAAAATGTTATTCAATCTCTATTTTAAAATCAAGCTCTGGCACCTAAATCCCTGCTTCCCTCTACGAAGGGCCTATCTATTTACTTTTATGTTGAGTCATCACCCTTCTTATTAAAAAGCACCCGCTGGAGAGCACACTATCATTTGCATTCATTATTATTGGTTTATATTGGGTATGACTTGACTGGATCTCTTTTACCATGAATTACAATGTTTAGTCAGTCCTTGACCTTTAAAGGTGATCCACATTTATGTTTTACGGTCTCAGAAAGGGCTAGCGAGATACCATTTTGTTATATCATGTTATGATTATTTTGAGAAAGTGTTGTCATCCGAGTTTTATTATTATGGCTCGCTAGCTGATTATGCTATTGTTATGAGTAATTGTGAGACCTATGTGTTATTGTGAGTATGGTTAGTTCATGATATTTGCTTAAACTTGAATGCTGACTTTTCATGTTACAACAACAATAGCAAACAGTGTTTGTAAAAGTTTTCTTTATCACTTTCAGTTTATCAACTGAATTGCTTGAGGACAAGCAAAGGTATACACTTGGGGGAGTTGATACGTCTCCAACGTATCTACTTTTCCAAACACTTTTGCCCTTGTTTTGGACTCTAACTTGCATGATTTGAATGAAACTAACCCGGACTAACGCTGTTTTCAGCAGAACTACCATGATGTTGTTTTATGTGTAGAAAAGAAAAATTCTCGGAATGTCCCGGAAATCCAGGGAGGCACTTTTTGGAATTAATAAGATTTTTTGGCGAAAGAATTAATGCCAGGGGGCCCACAACCTGTCCACTAGACAGGGGGCGCGCCCCCTCCCCTAGGGCGTGGCCTCCTATCTTGTGGGCCCCCTGGACCTCCACCGACGTCAACTCCAACTCCATATATTCACGTTCGGGGAGAAAAAAATCAAGGAAAAAGTGTCATCGTGTTTTACAACACGGAGCCGCCGCCAAGCCCTAATCTCTCTCGGGAGGGCTGATCTAGAGTCCGTTCGGGGCTCTGGAGAGGGGGATTCGTCGCCGTCGTCATCATCAACCATCCTCCATCACCAATTTCATGATGCTCACCGCCGTGCGTGAGTAATTCCATCGTAGGCTTGCTGGACGGTGATGGGTTGGATGAGATTTACCATGTAATCAAGTTAGTTTTGTTAGGGTTTGATTCCTAGTATCCACTATGTTCTGAGATTGATGTTGCTATGACTTTGCTATGCTTAATGCTTGTCACTAGGGCCCGAGTGCCATGATTTCAGATCTGAACCTATTATGTTTTCATGAATATATGTGTGTTCTTGATCCTATCTTGCAAGTATATAGTCACCTATTATGTGTTATGATCCGACAACTCCGAAGTGACAATAATCGGGACACTTCTCGGTGATGACCGTAGTTTGAGGAGTTCATGTATTCACTATGTGTTAATGCTTTGGTCCGGTTCTCTATTAAAAGGAGGCCTTAATATCCCTTAGTTTCCACTAGGACCCCGCTGCAACGGGAGGGTAGGACACAAGTTCTTTTCCATAAGCACGTATGACTATTTACGAAATACATGCCTACATTACATTGATAAATTGGAGCTAGTTCTATATCACCCTATGTTATAACTATTGCATGAGGAATCGCATCCGACATAATTATCCATCACTGATCCATTGCCTCCGAGCTTTTCACATATTGTTCTTCGCTTATTTACTTTTCCGTTGCTACTGTTACAACTACTACAAAAACCCAAAAACATTTATCTTTACTTCTGCTACCGTTACTATTATTATCATACCCCTTTTGCTACTAAACACTTTGCTGCAGATACTAAGTTATCCAGGCGTGGTTGAATTGACAACTCAATTGCTAATACTCAAGAATATTCTTTGGATCCCCTTGTGTCGAATCAATAAATTTGGGTTGAATACTCTACCCTCGAAAGCTGTTGCGATCCCCTATACTTGTGGGTTATCAGTAAACCATTATAACTCATAGCTAATCAAGCATGGCACAAGCAACTATAATCTCTAAATGTCATTGAAAATATGTTTACTTCATAATAAGCTGAATCAGGAATGATGAACTCATCATATTTACAAAAAACAAGAGAGGTCGAGTTCATACCAGCTTCTCTCATCTCAATCACTCCATCATATATCGTCATTATTGCCTTTCACTTGCACGACCGAACGATGTGTATAATAATAATAGTGCACGTGTATTGGACTAAGCTGGAATCTGCAAGCATTCAACTCAAGAGAGAAGACAAAGTAATATGGGCTCTAAGTTAAATAAAAAATCATGCATATGAGAGCCACTAAACATTTTTAATATGGTCTTCTACTCTCGACCCCCAAAGGAAAGAAAAGAAAAAAAAACTATTTACACGGGAAAGCTCCCAACAAGCAAGAAGAAGAACGAGAAATATTTTTGGGTTTTCATTTTAATTCTACTACAAGCATGGAAATTAAACTACTAACTTTTTTGGTTTTTCTTAAGGTTTATCAAACACACAAGAAGAATGCTAGAAAAAGAAAATTAAACTAGCATGGATAATACAATGAAAAAGTATGAGCACCGACAACTAGAATAGTGTGTGAACATGAATGTAAAGTCGGTGAGAAATACATACTCCCCCAAGCTTAGGCTTTTGCCTAAGTTTGTCTACTGCCAAGGACCGCGGCTACTCTCCCCGGTGTACTAAGGGGTGAAATCAGGATACCACTGGCTGGCCATCTCCTCCGGATCCCACTGGTAGGATGATGCACGATAAGGGTCCAGTGAAGGTTCCGGCTCAGGCTCAGGCTCTGGAGTGGATGCTTGGCCTCGATGAGTGTACACCGCTTTCGACGGGACATGATAATTAACTGCAGTCAAATCAAAAAACAAAGGTGCAAGCAGAATAATAGTCTCATTTTGTTTCTTATTAAATCTTAGGTTATACAGAATCATCTTATCTTCGTTGTCAACAATAAACTCATGCGCTACCATGCTCCTGTAATCTAAAATGTAAGGAGGCAATATTGTCTCCTCTTTCTCATGGTGCCTAATAGGTATCTCAAAATATTTAGCCAGACGTGCAGCATAGATACCTCCAAAGATGGGGCCTTTTGTACGATTCAGGCTTAGACGTTTAGCAATAACGGCACCCATACTAAAACTATTATCACCAAACAAGGCATGGTGAAGAATAACAATATCAGGAACACTGAAGTTTCCACTAATTCCATGACCAATTAAGCATCTACTAGCAAATATGGCAAAGTAGCGTAAAACAGGAAAGTGTATGCTAGAGATTCTCGCATCGGAACCTGTCGTGGAATTAACACATTAGATGTCCTCAAGAAAGGACTTAGTCACGGAGCCATCGCTACGGGTTAGCTTGAAGGGGTTAAACCGGACAAGGGACACGGGAGTTTTATACTAGTTTGGCCCCTTCGATGAAGGTAAAAGCCTACGTCTAGTTGTGATGAAATTGATTGGGTTTCGATGATCAGGGAGCGAATACGCTTTGCCCGAGTCTCGAGTTGTTGTCTGTTGTCCCTGAACCGCCACCGAGTCGTCCCTTTATATACACAGGTTCACGCTCGACCGGTCTACAGAGTCCCGAGGCCGACTCATACAAGGGTCCAACTCGGTCTCTCCTTTCCTAACTTACAACACAAGTTACATAACCATGGCGGTTTGCTATCATGGGCCCTAATCCGCCTTTGGCCTCCGGGCATCTAAACTCCATAGTAAAACACCATCTTCCGAGTCTTCATGGGCTTCATTATGGTTGAAGGTAAACCAGCCCCTCCTGGGCGGTTTATACTCAATAGTTATATCCCCAACATCAGGCCCCAGAGTGATTTGAACCTGTTCATGTCAATCTTCAGTACTTAGAAAAATCCTATGAACATCTTCCTTTGTTTCTCGTAAAACGCCATGATGTCTTCTTTTATAAATTTTGTTAAACCGTCGTGACGTCATCCTCTGGATACAACAATGGATCATCATGACGTCATCTCTGTAAAAAAATGAATAAAAAGATTCCCTTCATTTAATGTCATCCCGGAAATCGAGGCGACAGCTGCACCACTTGCCGCTTTGGACTCCTCGATTTTCGCGCCTGTCACTTATCTCCCTTCCCTATTATAAATAAGCCCGACGGGCACTTTCATTTCCTTCCCTTTCTTCTCATCTTCTTCCTCGCGACCTGAAGAACCCTAGCGCCGCCGACGCCGTCGATCTTCGAATCTGCACCGACCAAGGCCGCTGCATCACCCTGTTTGTTCCAGAGACCCTGTCGCGTTCCCCCTCCGCCGAGTGGCCCTGGTAATTTCGTTTCCTTGTACCCTAGATCTTCATAAGGGTTTTCGATTTCATCCATGTACGCCGCCGTTCCTCAGTTCTTCTGCAGCCTTCTCTTTAGTCCTTTTACTGAGGGTATATATATGCATCTGCTAGCTTTGATTTGCGGCTAGATTCATTTTGATAGTCCACCATCTCGTGGCTTCTTGCTGCTCCAAATAAACTATGTCTGGATCTTCTCTGTTCCTCTTAGCGCCATTGTAGGGTTCAGTAAAATTTTCTTTAGTTATCCATGGTAGATCCAAAATTGTACTGCGATATTGTGAAACCTGTTTCTGTAACACTCAGCAGATTCTTGAATCCTGGCCCTTCTGCCTACGGGCGGTTTAACCTTTGATAACCAATCCGCCATATACCATTAGCCCTCTCTTAAACCGCCAACTGAATTTGCACGACAATTTTCCGATTTAACACTGAATGGTATACTTAAACCGTTAATTGTAAACCGACTTTTATTTTCCTTTCAGTTTCCCTTCCGAGATGACCAAACAATTCACTGCTTGCAACTGGGTTCCGTCCTAGATTACGTAAACACAAATCAACGGATATGTCACCACTGGCGCTTTAGCCTCAAAAAGGGTCCTTCATTGGCGAGTTCCGGGCTCTGAATGCCCACCTGAACCTCAAGATGGAGAAGTGATTGTATTTATGCAACACTTAGACCGGGGATTCAGCCCACCCGGATCAAAAAATTTCCGGGATGTCCTCGCAAGCTTCCAACTCCATCCACAAGATATCGGACCGAACTCCATGTCCAATATATGCAACTTTCAAGTATTCTGCAAAGTCTACCTTCAAGAAGTACCATCTGTGGAGTTGTTCCGGGATTTTTTTTTCATTTGAACCGCCGTACGGAGTTCTCGGATGGTCCCAACACAGAACTTGGTGGTGTTTCAATTCAAAAAAGGAAAGAAGTTGATTTCCCTCATGCAAAACATCATAGCCATCCTAAAGATTGGAACCAAACTTGGTTTTATTGCTGGAACACTGCCCCTGATGGAGAAAATCCTTTGCCGGGTTACCGCCCTCATCGGCTTAGCAACGGTCACCCATTACCTTCACGCTTATCCGCCGCAGAATGGAAAAACTTTGCACCTCAACTCGCCAAGCTCCGGGCTCTCATGGCCAACGGTTTGACTGGCATTGATCTCGTCCGCTGTTGGGTTTCTTGGGGAATTTTTCCTTTAAGTCGCCGCCCCGGATTGATGCATGAATATACTGGCAACGTCAAAGACCCTCAATGATATCATGAAGTAGTAATGACGGACCTTGAAGTTACTGAATCTGTGAAGAAGATGCTTGATGAAACGATCTCTGCATGCAGCCAAACCGGGTTGCCACCTTTTTGCATCTCCAATCAACCACCAGCGGTAAAGTTCATCTTAATACTTACTGATTCGCCTCCGCATTAATTATGTGCTAACCTTTCCTTGCCTTAATTTCACAGGCTAACAGCTCCTTCTGGAAACAGACTAAACCGGCCAGGGCTCTTCATGCAAAGAGCAAGGCCACCAAGAAAATTGCCAAGAAGAAAACCACCGAGTCTTCAGATCCGCCAGAAGATGAGGAATCAGACGCAGAGGTAGAATTTGACTCACTTGGTTCCTTTTTCGTACATCTTATTGACAATGATTATTCCCAGGACGATGCTGAGGCCAGCCACGTAGACCATGTTGAGGTAATCACTCTTTCTTCTGACTCAGACCTTGTACCGGTTCAAAGAGTTCATCGTACAGTTCGGAAAGTAAAGCACTCTCACCCCCTTGCTCATTTGGATCCAAAATTTTCTTTGAAGACACAGCAAGCTGCAGAGCATTGCACAACCCGGCACAGTGGTCAGCAAATCACCTCGTCTGGTCTTCCAGATACACCAACCCGGAAACGTCATCCAGAGGTGACTTGTTCTCCTGAAAAACTTTATCCTTTGAAGGGTTTCTTTCGATGCCCACTCAATCCGTCTGACCCGAATTATCAAGCATCATCCAACTTGTGTGGCGGTTCATCAACCACTTAGCTGCCTCCCCTCAAGACCGTCGCTGGGTAAGTACATTGTTCCTCAATTTGCTTCTTCATGTGTCGGTTTATCATATTCTAACTTTTGATGTTGTAGTGCCAAGGCCCGATTGAGTAAGAAAGCCAAGACCAGCGGCCCTACTGACGATGTTGATCCGGAGAAGACCCTAGAGAATGATGGCGAAAATCCTGAGATAGCCATAGACAGCTCTGCTCCGCAAAACCCAGGCGCTGATGCTAACCCGCCAGAAGTTGAACCGGAGATACATGTTGATACATCAAATCCTCATGCCACTCCTCCAAGTCCAATTGTTGATCAGCGGGATTCAACTGCTGATCCGCCAAGCCCTGCTACCAGACCGCCGAGCCCTGCTGCCAAAGCGCCAAATCCAGTTAAGAAGAATGTCAATCCATCAAGCCCAGCCAAAGATGATGATGTTGTTGTTACTGCCACTGCATATACCACCCCGGGCAACCCAGTTGTTTTGTCTAAACATTCCACCAAGGATGAATTTGATTTTATGAACAAAGGAAAAGGCAAGACTGACTTGTCAAGCTATGCTGATTTGTCTTCTCAGGATCTTCATTCCGGTTTCTTGAACCGCCTCTTCACAAGCCGGCATTATGAGTCCGGTTTGGTAAATCTGATGAAGGAACGCTATGAGGTAAATAGTTTGGTCTTTTATCTGTACCTTTATTGCATTGTAGCCCCCAAGGGCCGGTTTGTCTTAGAAAGTCAAACCGGGACTTTTATATTCCGTACGGTACTTTGTTGATTTTTCTTGTGTATTTTTTGATCAAACACACATTAGCCCCCAAGTGCCATGATTAAAACTTCTAGTAATCCGTGGGACTTCAACAATCAGTAGAAAAAAGTGAACCACATTAGCCCCCAAGTGCCAAGTGTATAACTAGTGATATGCTTGGGACTTTCAAAGAAGATATTGACACGCTCTTCTGACTGTTGCAGACTGAGATAAATCAACAAATCTCTCAAATTATGGATCTTGAAGAGAATCTTAAATCCCAACAAGCAGAAACCACCAAGGCAAAAGATGAGTTAAAAACCGCCTTAACCACCATGGAGCAGCTCAAAGAGTGGTTCAAGTTTGAAAGGGCCAACTGGGACACCGAAAAGGCTGGATTGGTGAAGCGGGCGAAAGACGCTGAATCAGCTCTTAAACCGGTGGCGGAAGAACTTAGTGGATTGAAGCGCCAAGTGAATGCCATGACTTCTGCAATATTTGGTAAGTACCTTTTGCCAAGGCTTTGTGAATGTCTAACTTTGAAATTTTTCCGGTTTAACATGAAATCCTTAAACCCCTATAGGTAGCCGCATTGCCCATCTAGGCGCTGATATGCAGAGGAAGTTAAAGGCCGCCTATACGCTGATTGAACAGCTATATGCCGGTGCCCAATGGGTTATCTGCGCATCTTCCTATGACAATGCGGCCCCAACACTGATCAAGGACACGCTGGCCAAGTTATCTATGACGCCAGCACAGATAGAAGAGGTGAAGCGATCCGCTGCCAGGGCTGGCGCTTTGTTAGCACTTACCCGAGCCAAAGCATGGATAGATGATCTTGATCCGGTTGATATAGCCAAGGGCTTACCCAGTGAACAAGAAAATGGGGCAGTGTTTGATAACGAAGCCCTCAAACGTGTGACGAGGGAGATGCGTCCTCTGGCGAGTCAGTTGGCAGAAGAAGCTAACTTGACGGTTCACCGATCCTTCTATGATGCTAACAACAAACGGGTTGAGGTTGTTATTCCAGAAGTGCAGAATCTTATTCCGCCAATCCGTAAGCACACTTACGCCCCTGACATTGATTCGACTAAACTTATAAGTGAAGAGGTTGTCTTTCAGGCCTTAACCTGGATTGACTGGACCACCACTGACTTCCAGCCATTGGATGGGGAGGAGGAGGCTGAACTGATGCCAGATGACCCATCCACTTCACATCAACATGGTGATGAAGCTTGATCCGGCAATCCGGTTGATACTTCAGAAACTGTCCGGTTTAAAACAATTCCATATTTTGGGCCGTTAAGCGCCTTGTAATACGGTAGCAAAAATACTTTGATCTGCTGCCATCGTGCAGTGAGAGATACTTTATGTGATCCGCCATGATAATTTCAATGTTGGTTCATATATCATAGTATGCAATCCCTATGTCTGCAAAAAAAAATTGTCCTGGCGGTTTACCGCCGGACTGGTCATAATGCCCAAGATAAGGCCTGATTGATAATCAAACCTTCAGAAATATGAAATAACACATACCTGTGATGTAAAATCACTTTATTTGGTTTACCAACTTTGATTGTAATAAAGGTGAAGACCCAAATCTGTAATTTTTGTATAACTCCATCATGTACTGATGGCGTATAATAAGTCATGCCGGGTTATGATAAACACCAGATGATCAGAACAGGCGAAAAGTAGTCAAAGCCAGGCCGGGTTAACAAAGTCCGATTTGATAA
The DNA here is from genome assembly GCF_002162155.2 of Triticum dicoccoides. Lineage (NCBI taxonomy): Eukaryota > Viridiplantae > Streptophyta > Magnoliopsida > Poales > Poaceae > Triticum > Triticum dicoccoides. Next base: position 151,455,022 of record NC_041385.1, read on the forward strand.
TAAGGTCTTGTCAACTTGTAGTGGAAAACCAAGTCAGTTTAAGAAACACTGGGCTAATAAGATGACTGACAAGCCATATTAGGTCAAAGAGACCGGTTTAACATAGAATTTATCAAAAGAAAAGTGACAAACGCAAATAAAACCATGTAGTCGAGGCTTTTCAAGGGCTGCTAGGCCCAAATTTGAGGCTTTTCATGGGCTGCCAGGCCGCTGAGTTGAACCATTTAACAAAGCCTTTTAAGATGGGCCTCCAACTAACCAGTCACCGTTTTAACTTTGACAAGTTCAGGGTCTCAATGAGAGTAACTGTCAAACGTTCGGAGCGTCATGCTAGGATTACTTGGATAGGAGTGGCTTACTTGATGAAGGCAGGTTAACCCGGGGTTTTAGGTAAATATACCAGGCTTCCAAGCCGTGGGTCGATACCCAGCTACAAGGGTCCTTTCAAACTCCTTGGTATTTGACACAAGGAGCCCCCAAGTAACATGATGAGCTGTGCTCATTGGGTGCCTATGTTTGAGCTGTGCATAGCATCCAGACTCTCTTTGGCCCCTTGGGTGTGAAGCTCCCAAGCTACGTTGGGCGTGATAGCCGGTTTAATAGGCAGTATTCCTCTTTGTCAATTGAAGCCCCCATGTAACTCAAAAGGATATATGAGCAAAACGACAGAGGCCCTGCTTATAGCAAGGATGCTGGTTTATTTTATTGATCATAATATATACATTGTCGAAATATTTACATAAGAGAAGCCTATGGCTCAAGTGCAGTAAGGCCGTAGGAGAGCTATGTTCCACGGCCGCCGGGTCTCCCCCTCAGAGCTGCGCGAGTTGTCTCGAACGTCAATGAGGTAGTATGATCCATTGTGCAGATTTTTGCTGACCACAAAGGGCCCTTCCCAAGGGAGGGATAACTTGTGCATGTCGGTCTGATCCTTGTTGAGCCGGAGCACCAAGTCGCCTTCTTTAAAGGTTCTTGTCCTAAACTAGCGGCTGTGATAATGCCGTAGGTCTTGTTGATAAACCGTCGATCAAGCTAGAGCCATGTCCCATTTCTCATCCAACAGGTCCAGTGCCTCTTGGCGTGCTTGCTCGTTGTCTGCTTCAACATAATTAGCAACCCGGGGCGAATCATGACGATTATCACTTGGTAGGACTGCCTCTGCCCCGTATACCATGAAGAAAGGTGTGTAACCTGTTGATTGATTGGGGGTGGTGTTGATGCTCCATAATACAGAAGGCAATTCTTCCACACAACAACCCGACATCCACTTCAAAGGAATCATGAGCCGGGGTTTAATACCCTTCAAAATTTCTTGATTGGCTCGCTCCGCTTGACCGTTGGATTGAGGGTGCGCCACAGATGCTAAGTCAAGCCGGATGTGCTCTCTCTGACAGAAATCCTCCATCTCACCTTTGGAAAGGTTTGTACCATTATCCGTGATAATACTGTGTGGAAAGCCAAAGCGGAAGATAATCTTTTTGAGAAATTGAACCGCCATAGCTGCATCACACTTGCTGACAGGCTCCGCTTCAACCCACTTGGTGAATTTATCAACTGCCACCAACCGGTGGGTCTTCTTATCCTTGGAACGCTTAGAGGGCCCTATTATATCAAGCCCCCAAGTAGCAAAAGGCCAAGTGATAGGAATCATCCGTAGTTCTTGAGCCGGAACATGAGCTCTGCGTGATTTTTTTTGACAAGCATCACATCACTTTACCAGATCCTCCGCATCAGCATGAGCTTTCAACCAGTAGAACCCATGACGAAAGGCTTTTGCAACCAGGGACTTTGAACCAGCATGATGGCCACAATCCCCTTCATGAATTTCCAGTAGGATCTCTTGGCCTTCTTCCGGAGATACACAACGCTGAAATACACCTGAAACGCTACAGCGATATAAAACTCGCCATTGTGAATAACCATGGACTTGGATCGCCGGACTATCTGTTGAGCCAGGACTTCATCATCTGGTAACTCGCCTCGGTTCATATACGCCAGATATGGAACCATCCAATCTGGTACAACGTGCAAAGAGGCCACCAATTGAGCCTCCGGATCAGGAACAGCCAAATCCTCTTCTGTAGGCAACTTAACAGACGGGTTATGCAAGATATCTAAAAAGGTATTGGGAGGTACCGGTTTACGCTGAGACCCAAGCCGGCTTAAAGCGTCTGCTACTTCGTTTTTGCGCCGATCGATATGCTCAACCTGATACCCTTTGAAGTGACCCGCCACAATATCCACCTCACGTCTGTAAGCCTCCATGAGTGGATCCTTAGAATCCCAAGTACCAGAAACTTGCTGAGCCACCAGATCAGAATCTCCAAAACAACGAACTCGACTTAAGTTCATCTATTTAGCCACACAGAGACCATGGAGTAAAGCTTTGTACTCAGCTGCATTGTTAGTACAGGGAAACATCAAGTGGAGAACATAGCAAATTTTATAACCTCGAGGGGACGTAAGGACAACTCCAGCCCCCGAGCCCTCCAACTGCTTGGATCCATCAAAATGAATAGTCCAGTATGTATTATCCGGTTTGTCTTCTGGTGCTTGCAACTCGGTACAATCATTGATAAAGTCCACAAGGGCCTGAGATTTGATGGCTGTTCGAGACACACACTTCAAACCGTGTGGACCAAGCTCAATTGCCCACTTTGCAACCCGGCCAGCTGCTTCCCTATTTTGAATTATATCGCCCAAAGGAGCAAAACTAACCACTGTGATGGGATGGCCTTGAAAGTATTTCTTGAATTTTCGACTTGCCATAAAAACCCCATACACCAACTTCTGCCAATGTGGATAGCGTTGTTTTGACTCGATCGGGACTTCACTGATGTAATATACGGTTCGTTGAACTGAATATTCCTTCCCAGCCTCCTTACGCTCAACCACAATTGCCACACTGACCGCTCGGGCATAGGCAGCCACGTATAACAGCAAGGGCTCATTATCAACCGGAGCTGCAAGAACCGGCGATTCAACCAACTGCCACTTTAACTCCTCAAAAGCCGCATTGGCTGCATCACTCCAAACGAAATCCTCTGTGTTTTTCAACATCTGATACAAAGGAATTTCCTTCTCTCCCAAATGGCTGATAAACTGGCTAAGGGTTGCAATCCGACCCGCCAGACGCTAAACATCATTGATACACTTCGGTTTAGCCAGGGATGTAATCGCCTTGATTTTTTCCGGATTAGCCTCAATGCCCCTGTTGGATACCAGAAAACTAAGAGCTTGCCTGCCAGAACACCAAAAACACATTTATCCGGATTAAGCATCATTTTGTAAACCCGAAGATTGTCAAACGTCTCCTTGAGGTCATCTATCAGTGTTTCCTTCTTCCTGGATTTTACCACAATGTCATCCACATAGGCATGAACATTATGCCCAATCTGCGTGTGAAGACAATTTTGCACACAACGCTGATAAGTTGCCTGGGCACTCTTGAGCCCAAAGGGCATAGAAACATAGCAGAAGGCTCCAAAGGGAGTGATGAAGGCTGTCTTCTCCTGGTCCTTAACTGTCATCTTGATCTGATGATACCCTGAATAAGTATCCAAAAAACTCAGGCACTCACAACCCGCCGTTGCATCAATGATCTGATCAATACACGGGAGAGCAAAGGGATCGGCCGGACAAGCTTTATTCAAGTCTGTGTAGTCCACACACATACGCCAAGTGCCGTTTTTCTTAAGAACAAGCACCGGATTAGCCAACCATTCAGGATGAAACACTTCAACGATAAAACCAGCAGCCAACAGCCGGGCTACCTCTTCACCAATTGCCTTGCGTCTTTCCTCATTAAAGCAACAAAGAAATTGCTTGACCGGTTTAAACTTGGGATCAATATTAAGAGTGTGCTCAGCGAGTTCCCTCGGTACACCTGGCATGTCAGAAGGCTTCCATGCAAAAATGTCCCGGTTCTCATGGATGAACTCGATGAGCGCGCTTTCCTATTTCGGATCTAGATTTGGGCTGATGCTGAACTGCTTGGACGAATCGCCAGGAACGAAGTCAACAAGTTTAGTCTCATCAGCCGGTTTGAAATGCAGGGTTGGGTCATGCTCAGTGGTGGGCTTCTTCAGAGGGGTCATATCTGCCAGATCAACATTTTCCTTATAAAACTTTAGCTCCTCTGTAGCACAAACCGACTCAGCATAGGCCGCATCACCTTCCTCGCAATCCAAAGCGATTTTACAACTTCCATGAACCGTAATGGTCCCTTTATGACCCGGCATCTTGAGCTGCAAGTAAATATAACAAGGCCTCGCCATGAATTTTGCATAAGCCGGTCGCCCAAACAATGCGTGGTACGGGCTCTGGATTCTCACCACTTCAAAGGTCAATGTCTCAGACCGGGAGTCATGTTCATCACCAAACACAATTTCCAAAGCGATCTTACCTACAGGATATGCCGATTTACCTGGTACCACACCATGAAAAGCAGTGTTGGACGGTTTAAGACTCTTGTCTGTCAACCCCATGCGACGGAAGGTCTCATAATACAGAATGTTGATACTGCTTCCTCCATCCATGAGTACCTTGGTGAACTTATAACCTCCCACCTGAGGTGCCACCACCAAAGCCAGGTGACCCGGATTGTCAACCCGGGGCGGATGATCCTCCCTACTCCACACAATAGGTTGTTCGGACCACCGCAGATAACATGGTACTACCGGTTCAACAGCATTAACTGCCCTCTTGTCAAGCTTCTGATCACGCTTGCACAAACTAGTGGTGAACACATGATACTGCCCACCATTCAACTGCTTTTCACTACAAAAAAAAGACACATCCGTGACATTTTAGGCCGAACGAATTTTTTTCTGTCATACATATGACACTTCTATGACGATAATTGTGACAAAACCCAGTATCATCATAGATCTGGTGGGCTCCTACTTCTATGCCAAAAAATCATGACAAAAAATGGGCTTTTCGTCCTGGGCGGGCCGGAGACGCAGCTGCATGACATTCTTTGGGCCGTCCATGACGGAAAAAACTGTGGTAGAAGCGAGGGGGAGGAAAATTTCAGGGAGTTGCCGGTTACGGTGGGAGATCCATGCGCGTTTCTCTCGTACAAGTACGCGCGTGTGTGCGAGGCATTGGCTCTAACTGAAGCCGAGCGAGGCGTTGGGCTCTAACTGAACCCGAGCGATTGCACTATAGGCTATGCGTTACTGAACCCGAGGGATCGATCGATGGCTGTTAACTGAACCCGATGGAGCGATTCCTTCGCTACTGCTGCTAACTGAAGCCGATCGATTGGATGAACAGTGA
>NC_041385.1:151460503-151488760 GCF_002162155.2 Triticum dicoccoides
ATGGAGGGCTGGATGAACAGTAGACGGTGGAGGGGTGCCCGTGGAGGGGTGGTTGAATAGTAGCCGGTGGAGTAGCACGCGGTGGAGGCTGGATGAACAGGAGCCCATGGAGGCTGGAGGAGGTCGACGGTAGCCCGTGGAGGCCGGAGGAGGTCGACGGTGGAGATGAACAGTATCCCGTGGAGTCCCGTTTTGCGGTACGCCACCCCCCCGTTTCGACTGTAGCGCTCCAACACAAGTCCGTTTCGTCTGTTTTGCGGTACGCCACACCCCTCCCGATCAACAGGACCCCCGTTTCGAACATAGGAGGTCCGTTTCCTCCGTTTTGTGGTACGCCACACCCCTCCCGATCAACAGGACCCCCATTTCGACCGTAGGAGGTCTGTTTCATCCGTTCTGCGGTACGCCATGCCTCATTTCCATTGCCTGTTCCGTCCAAGCCGGTTGGCTCCCACGCGTTCCGTTGCCTCCCGATGAACACGACGCATTCCGTTGCCTCCCGATGAACACGACGCATTCCGTTGCCTCCCCATGAACACAACACATTCCGTTGCCTCCCCATGAACACGACGCATACCGTTGCCTCCCCATGAAAACGACGCATTCCGTTGCCTCCCCATGAACACGAGCCCTCGCCGTACGTATGCGCAACTAGGCTTTTGAGACCCCGCCCGTATGTACACATACATGGCCGTATTTTCTTTCTTGCACCCTCGCCGCTATACGTACGTGTACATGCTACATGCGCGCCTCTACTACGACACGTACGCGCCTCTACTACGATACTTGCGCACCTCTACATCGACCAGTATATATGTACGTACAAGTTTGCGACCAGAATGACAACGCTACGTACGCTTCAACCAGGTGGGTACCAACTGTCAGGCAGTTCCTTGCGTGCGAAAATGTAGCTGGTGGGTCCCAGCAGTCAGAGGGGCGAATCGTTTTTTTTTTGCTCGGAGGCACTTCCTTTGCATGCGAAGATGTAGCTGGTGGGTCCCAGCAGTCAGGGGCGAATCGTTTTTTTTGCCCGGACGCACTTCCTTGCGTGCGAAGATGTAGCTGGTGGGTCCCAGCAGTCAGGGGGGCGAATCGTTTTTTTGCCCGGATGCACTTCCTTGCGTGCGAAGGTGTAGCTGGTGGATCCCAGCAGTCAGGGGGGAAACGTTTTTTTTCGCGAAATACGGTGGCCCGTCCGATGGGTCCCCGCTGTCAGGTGGAGGAATAATTATTTTGCGTTTAATAAGGAGGCACTTCCTTGTTACGGCCGTGGACCCAGCTGTCAGCCTCTCCACGTACAGTCCACGTCCGATGGAAGTCGTTCCTTGACCACGTTGACCAAGCCGCGCCGAGAGCACCACGGTGGTGGATGACGGCGAGGCCTAGGAAGGGGACGACTCGGAGCCGGGGAAGACACAGCAGTGGATCCCCACATGAAGAGGAGTATGAGGGTTCACTGGTTCGGCTGCGGTGTGAGGCTGCTGTCACCGTAGATTAACATGGGGTGTGGGTGAGTAGAGGGATGGCCTGGCCAGCGGTGGGAGTAGTAGGGGGCGGTGAGGCCTCCGCGGCATCACAGCCGGCCACGGGAGGCAGGAGCACACGGCACGACCGACGCTGGTTTGGGCGGCTGGAGCAAGAAGACCAGAGGTTGAAGAAGCACTACAACCGTTGGATGAACATCATACGGTAAGAGGAGCTAGAACTGTTCATATTGACTAAGTTGACAAAGCCCTCCGTCCCCATCAACTTGGTAGGCCCACAAGTCAGCCTCCCGGTATGCTGGGTTCCACCTGGCAGGGGGAGTATTCATTTTTTTGTGCGTAATAAGGAGGCACTTCCTTGCATGCGAAGATAGCTGGTGGGTCCGACAAGTCAGCGGGGGGCACATTTTTTTCACGAAATACAGAGGCCCTTCCGATGGGTCCCAGATGTCAGGTGGAGGAATCATTATTTTGCGCGTAATAAGGAGGCATTTCCTTGTGTGCGGCCGTGGACCCAGCTGTCAGCCTCTCCATGCACAACCTACTTCTGATGGTGTCGTTCGTTGACCATGTTGACCACGCCACGCCGAGCGCATCACGACGGTGAGGCCCCGGACAGCAACGAGCCGGAGATGGGAAGACGCGGGAGTAGAGTCGCAAACGGAGAGGTGTACGAGGGTTAACTGGTTCTAGTGCGGTGTGGTTCGGTAGTCGGTGGAGAAGAACAGGAGGTGGGGAGGGTTGGAGGGATGGCCTAGCCAACGGTGGAGTAGCGCTTCATAGCGAAGCGTGCTAAGCAGAGCTACTAGCAGCAGGAGGCGGGAGGTGGTCCCGACGGTGCTGGAGGAAGAAGACGAGAGATTGAATATGGATGCCGGCCGTTGGATGTAAATCCAACGGCTAACATGTCAGAATCATTTGTTGACTAAATTTACAACGACTTGCGTTGGCTTCGACCTATTGGCCCACATTTCAGCCTCCAAATATGTGGCACGTATTCAACCCATTTTTTCAGAATTCATAGTTTTTTTTGCGCGGTAGAATCTACAGTCAGTTTGATCTTTTTTTTGAATTACATCCATTAGGTGGGCTGGGTGAACAATTAATGTAGCTTTCATGTGGCCCATTTATTTTATTTCCTAAAAAATTACAGGCCATTTGCACTTTATCTAGATACACGATTTTGCTGGGCTGATTCTAATTATAATGTTGGGTTGGGCCAGCAATGTTATCAAAAAATAAAAAAGGCTGAGCATTTTGTCATAAATATATTTAAATAATAAGTGATATTATTACATTCGTCCTTAAATCTTACCAAGCTTTTGTACACAATCACTAGGATTTTCGTGCCAAAACAATCCAGGATTTTATTTGTTAAGAAATTATTTTTATATGTTAATAAGATGTGGGATATTGTTTTCTTACATATATAAGTATCTGTTAAATATATGATGAAAATAAAAATAATATATAATAACATATAAAATAATTTAAATATATATAATATAGTTAAAAGGGAAACATAAGTTGTACCTGGCGTTCCTATTCTTATATAGAAAAATAGAACAGACCGCTGCGTTTTCTTCAAAAAAAACATAAATTGGGCTGCCAAAAATAAAACCTCGGATGGGAGGTCCATAGGCCGGTCGATACATGACGGCCCTAAGAAAATACAAACAGGCCCTCCCATCCGAGCTCGTGGGCTGCGCATGTTAAAAATGAAAGCCTAGACGGGGCAGCCCAAAACCACGTCCAACACTTGCCAAAACTCCGTCCCTCGTTTTCTCTTTGTTTAGCACACTCAACATTGTGTGGGAATTTTGACTGTGCATCATATGAAGATGTGCTATGCATGAATGTTGATCAGCATGATGTTAACTGGCTGGTAGTTCCATTTTCGACCACGAATAAAACTTTGAACATGATGTTAAGCCTGTTTGAAAAGGTCGTGTTAATATAAATGCTCTGCCTCTGAAAGTTGCAGTTTCTTATCTGAAACTGAACTTGCAGTTTCTTCTCGTCTGCACTTTTATACTCCTACGAAACTACATTTTTTAAGTGCTAAAAATAGATCTCTGGAATTCATAAAATTCTTCATATGCTCAATACTGCAAATCTGAAATTCAGAAGACATTCATATGTGAAAGTATTCTCAAAATACACAACACAAAACACAATTCACAACCTGCAAATACTGACAACCCTAAGCTCCTCCTGACAATTCACAACCTGCCCGACTATTGGGATGGGGGGCAGTCCCCTCCTATTCCTCGGCGGCACACAGCCACCCCGTGAGATGATGTGAATGGCAAGGGAGATGATGGCGGGGAAGCGTCGTCGGGCCAATTTATTTTATCCTCTTGCAGTTGGGTTCGGTCGACGAAGACTCCGCCGGCTCCCTCTGGCAGGACACCCTCACAAACGGCACCCTGTAGATGCTCGATCCTTCAATCTCTGGTGGATGCTCCATCTGGGATCGATACTCCCACCACCGCTCCCTCACGATCGGATTCGGTGAATCTGTTTGCTCCATGGCCCAGAGGAGCAGCTCTATGTACTCCGGCGCGACTCCCTCCGGGAGTATCGCCGCCTTTTCGCTCTGTTGCATATATTTTGCCATGGATGTCGCCGTCGCCGCTAGTTGGTCCTTTTTGTCAAACCAAGACTGTATCTCCAACATCCTAGCTAGCTTCACAGGGTCGCTGTCTGCGATCCTCACGTATCGGTTGTACTCCTCCATCGATCTACTTCTCCACAGCACCTTCACTCACCGGCGGTGGTTTTTGAATGGAAGAGGAGAGGAGCGGCGCTGGTTTTGGATTAGAACGGGAGAGGAGCGACACTGGTTTTGGACTAGAACAGGAGAGGAGGGGCGGTGGTTTTGAAATGGAAGAGGAGAGGGGCGGCGCTGGATTTAGATTGGAACAGGAGAGGAGTGGCGGTGGATTTAGATTGGAACAGGAGAAGAGCGGAAGAGCGGCGCTGGTCTTGGAAGTATTTTTTGTTGTTTTGCGTATTTTGGGTCAAAGTTTGACCACGTACTGTATGTGACAAGCAAAATGTGAATGCATGTCACCAAAAATTGTATTGTTTGGTTCGTATCTGAATGTACTTTCAAATTATATTATTTTTGCAACATACAACATATATTTTATGTGCAAAAATCATGGTCGATTATGACCCAGAATAAAAGGGAGACTAGTTAATGTGGGGTCGCTTTCTTAATTGAAGGGTAAATTGATTTTGATTTTGATCCAGTCACAGCGCGCCGGCCCTCTCGCCCAATCCTAAATCGCTGCCGCACGCTCCTCTCCCTCTTCTCCATTGCAAAACCACCTCCTCGCCACTCCATCATCTCCATTCCAAAACCACCGTCTCGCTCTCCCTCTTCTGATCTTCTCGATTGCAAAACCACCTCCTCTCCTCTCCATCATCTCCATTCCAAAACCACCTCCTCTCCTCTCCATCATCTCCATTCCAAAACCACTGTCTCGCCTCTCCCTCTTCTGATCTTCTCTCCATTGCAAAACCACCTCCTCTCCTGTCCATCATCTCCATTCCGAAACCACCTCCTCTCCTCTCCCTCTTCTCTGTTGCAAGACCACCGTCTCTCCTCCCATCTTCCAAAGCTAGCACCGGACCACTCAGAACGACATCTATGGAGAGGATGCAGCAGTGAATCAGGCAGATCGCCGGTGGTGACTAGGCCAAGTTAGCCAGGTTGAAGGAGATCCTTAGTTGGTTTGACAATGAGTGGGAGATTTTGAGGACGGTGCGGGCCATGTGGCAATGTATGCGAAAGAGCGAGACGGCGGCGATGAGGGTGGCGATGTACATGTACTGCTCGGCGGCAGTCATGCCGCAGTTGTCGGTGTTCTGGGAACGGGGGTCCCCAGACTTGCCTGCCTGCGGCCTGCAGCGTGGCTCAAAGGGGGCCCAGCACGGCCCATCTTCATCAACACGAGATCAAGACCCTCGCGAGGGGCCAAGCCTCGCGGGGCGGGTGACAAGGAGCTTCCTCAGGCGCGGCCTCATCAGGCTGGCTCGCGAGGAGGCGGAGAGATCAAGGCGGGGTACCTCGCTAGGCGCCCATGACGCAAGCCATGACGACCAAGGGCGCCAGGCGGGTGCCAGCCCGCGCAGTGTCCTCCTTTCCTCTTTGGTGCAAAGGGAGCAAGCGGAGGCGAGAGTATCAAGCAAAGGCGTCGGTTTCGGTGCAACAAGACCAAGACCAGTCCAACGGCAGGATTGAGGTCATCGTGGAGCCCAAGCCGGTATCACCACCAGAGCCTTTGACAGGCGAGGACCAACTTTAGTCAGGATAAGTGTACCGGATGTTCCCCTTCAAAATGGCCAATTGTTGGCGCCCTTCCCGCTCAATATTTGGGAAGAGGCCCAGGGCTTTGCCTATAAATAGGACTAGCCAACATAGTATAGAGCATCTAGAATCGACCCCTCCGAAGGGACAACACCACCACAAGAATAGACCCTCGCGAGGCTGTTCTTCCTTGTATTGTTCATCATCAGCCGAAGAGGCAATGCACCACACCACGCACTGGAGTAGGGTATTACACCGCAATGGTGGCCTGAACCAGTATAAACACTGTGTCTCTTGTGTTGTTCTTTTCATAGCTTAGATCCTAGCATGGCGGTAGGGTGCAGGTAGTAGAGGGTGAGATCTCCGCGCGCACCCCAATGTTCGAACCTCAAGGGTCTGCCGGAACCTGAAATCCGACATTTGGTGCGCCAGGTAGGGGTGCGCCAGAGTTTTCCCTTCCGCCACCGCCGCGACCCACCTCGCGATGAGCAGCCCGCCGCTCGCTCCGGCCGCCCGCGCCAGCGCTGGGGCCAGGGGGCTCCGAGCCCTGGGCCCAGCCTTGCAACGGGTGCGGTGGCCGGACATGTTCAAGCCAACGACGCCGCCATGCTACACGGGCGCGACCGACCCGCTGGCCTTCCTGCTGGCATACGAGGAAGCCATCCTCGAAGCCGGAGGTGACGACAGGGTCATGGCCAGCTGGCTTCCCGTGGCCCTCGCCGGCGCTCCGCGCGCATGGCTGCTCCAACTGCCGGTGGCCTCCGTGGCCTCTTGGGAAGAGCTGCGCGGCCTCTTCCTCGCCCACCACGCTGCACCAACGCCTCCGGTTGTCGCGGCCCTCCTGGGTGGTTCGCAGGCGCCGCCTGCAAGCCACCACGTCAAGCCGTTCGTCCGCCGGGTCGGCGCCGCCTCCAAGCGGCAAGAAGCTCTCCCGAGCCGGTTGGCGCCGAAGGCCGGTCTGACCTTCAGCTCAGAGGACCACCTCTCCAACTCAGCCTGCTCGGGCACGCTCCCCATGCTGTGCACCCCCACCATCTGCCAGGTGGCTGTCACCAGAACTCTCATCGACGGTGGCGCGGGCCTTAGCGTGCTCTCAGTAGAGGCCTTCAACCTCCTCGGCATACCTCGGGAGCGGCTGCAACCCAGCCGGCCCTTCTCAGGCATCGGGGGCGGGTCGTCCAGCTCCTTGGGACAGATCCGGCTACCTGTAACCTTCGGCACCTACGACAACTTCCGTACGGAGCTGGTCAATTTCGACATTGCCCCCATCGGCCTCCCCTACAACGCCATCCTCGGTTATCCGGCGCTGGCCCAGTTCATGGCTGCGACTCACCTAGCGTACAACCTCATGAAGATGCCCGGGAGCCACGGTGCCCTCACCGTGCACGGGGACACCAGAGACGCATTGCAAGTGCTCAAGCTCGCCTTCAAGACGGCGGCGTCGGCACAACCCGCTGATGCGGAGATCCCCGAGCCCAAGGGGGCTGCGCCAACCAAGAAGAAACATTTGTTCACCCAAGATAGGGCAGAGACCAAGCAAGTACCCGTCGACGAGGACGGGTCCACTGACGCTACTTTCACCATAGGCGCCAACCTCGAGCCCGAGCAGGAGGAAGCCCTGGTCAAGTTCCTGCGTGCAAACAAGAAGGTATTCACCTGGGAGCCCGATCAATTGGCTGGGATCCCTAGGGGCTTAATCGATCATCACCTCAACGTGTGCCCCAACGTACGCCCTGTGAAGCAGAAGGCAAGGCGGCAGTCCACTGAAAAACAGGCTTTCATCGTCCAAGAGACCCGCAAACTAGAATCCGCCAGGGTCATTCGTGAGGTCCGATATACGGATTGGTTGGCCAACCCTGTCGTTGTGCCAAAGAAGGGAGGGAAGGAACGCATGTGTGTCGACTTCACCAACCTCAACAAGGCATGCCCGCAAGATCCGTTCCCGCTCCCCCGCATCGACCAGATCGTTGATTCCACCGCAGGGTGCGACATGTTATGCTTCTTGGATGCCTTCTCCGGATATCACCAGATCAAGATGGCGGTGGAAGACGTAGAAAAGACAGCCTTCCTAACCCCGTGTGGGGTGTGCTGTTACACGTGCATGCCGTTCGGGCTGCGCAACGCAGGGGCGACCTTCCAGCAGCTGATGCACATAACCTTGGGTCCGCAGCTCGGGAAGAATGTTGAGGCTTATGTCGATGACGTTATGGTGAAGTCTCGGGAGGCCAGGACCCTGATACAAGACCCAGAGGAAACCTTCACGAGCCTCGACACAGTGAACCTACGGCTCAACCCGGAGAAGTGTGTGTTTGGAGTCCCCTCGGGTAAGCTCTTGGGTTTCCTCGTGTCCCACCAAGGTATTGAGGCTAACCCGGAAAAGGTCAAGGTGGTCGAGGACATGAGCCCACCAAAGACCCTCAGAGAAATGCAGAAGCTCACTAGGCGCGTGACTTCGCTAGGGCGCTTCATCTCCAAGTTGGGAGAATGAGCCCTGCCTTTCTTCCAACATGATGAAGAAAAAAGGGCCCTTGAATGGACTGAAGAGGCCGACAAGGCGTTTCAAGATCTCAAGAGGTACCTAACCAGCCCTCCGGTCATGGTGGCCCCACGCCCGCAAGAACCACTGGTACTCTACCTCGCCGCCACTCCCTACTCCACCAGCGCAGCCCTGGTGGCGGTTAGGGAGGAGCGTCAAGCCAAAACCACAGCAGCGGCCCGGGCCAAGGCAAAGCGGGAACAAGGAAGACCCACAAGAACCACTGCCACGGCCGAAAGAGACCGGCCGCCGCAGGGGAACGCACTGGGAACGGAAAAGACCCCTCCCCTAGATGGCCAGCCTCTGGAGGCTCAATTGCCTCAGGAGGTGCCACGGTCTCTGGAGGGCGCCATCGGCACCGACGCTCCAAACCTTGTCGAGCACCCAGTTTACTTCGTCAGCACGGTGTTGCGGGACACGAGGGCACGGTACCCCATGCCTTAGAAACTCCTCCTCGCGCTGCTGGTGGCCTCGCGCAAGCTGCGGCACTATTTTCAGGGTCACCCCATCAAGGTCGTCTCGGCATACCCGTTGGAGAGGGTGCTCAGGAGCCCTAACTCAGCCGCAAGGGTCGCTGAGTGGAACATTGAACTACAAGCATTTCAGCTCGAGTTCAGCACGACCAGAGTCATCAAAGGGGCCGCATTGGCGGATTTGGTGGCGGAATGGACGGAGGCATTGGGCCTTAAGGCCGACGAGGATCGGTCCCTCTCCCCAGGAAGCGAGGCGCCAGAAGGCTGGGTCATGTACTTCGATGGGGCGTTCTCCAGACATGGCGCTGGGGCTGGAGCGGTGCTTATATCTCCCACTCAGGACAAGCTCTACTACGCGGTGCAGCTCTGTTTCTAACAAGGTGAGAAGGTCTCCAACAACATAGCAGAGTATGAAGGTCTGGTAGCGGGCCTGAAGGCCGCAGCTGCCCTGGGGGTGAAGCGCCTTACCATCAAGGGCGATTCGCAGCTCCTCGTCAATTTCTCCAACAAGGTGTATGAGCCAAGAGATGAGCACATGGAAGCCTATCTTGCGGAGGTTCACAGAATGGAGAAGCAGTTCTGGGGGTTGGAGTTGCAACATGTGCCCCGCGGCACCAATCAGGAGGTCGATGACATCGCCAAGCGAGCATCCAGGCGGTTACCTTAGGAGCCTGCCATCTTCGAGGAGCAGCTCTTCAAGCCCTCAGCCATGCCATCACTATACAACACGGTGCAGCCTCGGGAGGAGCGCCCCGGCCACCTACCTCGGGAGCCCCGGTCTGTGGCCCGGCCTCAGGAGCGCGCCTACTTGAAAGTGCTAGTTATCGACTAGAGGAGGGGGGGTGAATAGGCGATTTTTATGAAAGTCTTCAAAACATGGAAGTTTCGAAGACAAACAATAGAAACAACCTAATTGATATGCAGCGAAAGATAAACTACAACAAGCAAGCCATAATCAAGTATGCAATAGCATTAACATTCGAAGATTAATAGCAGCTAGGTAGTAGGATCAGGATGGAAGATATTATGAAGCCAATCAACAATAGTAGTCAAGCAATGAAGTCAATCAGATAAGAGGATAAGCAATGACTTCACGAAGACAAACTCAAAGTAAAGGAGGGAAGAGATAGAACCAGTTGCTTGTTGAAGACACAGGATTTGTTGGACCAGTTCCAGTTGCTGTGACAACTGTACGTCTGGTTAGGGAGGCTGAGATTCAACTCAGAAGACCGTGTCTTCACCTTATTCCCCTTGAGCTAAGGACACTTAGTCCTCGCCCAATCACTCTGGTAAGTCTTCAAGGTAGACTTCCAAACCTTCACAGACTTCGTTCACCCAGCAATCCACAATGACTCTTGGATGCTCAGAACGCGACGCCTAACCGGCTAGAGGATACACAGTCCTCAAGTGTAATAAGTCTTTAGGTCACACAGATAGAAAGACTTTAGTGATGCCTAACACTCTTTGGCTCTGGGTGTTTGGGCTTTGTCCTCGCAAGGATTTCTCTCTCTCAAATGCTTCGAGGTGGATTGCTCTCAAACGACAAAAGCTGTATATTAACTCTGAGCAGCCACCAATTTATGGTGTAGGGGGTGGGCTATTTATAGCCACTAGGCAACCCGACCTGATTTGTCCGAAATGACCCTGGGTCACTAAGGAACTGACACGTGTTCCAACGGTCAGATTTCAAACACACACGGCAACTTTACTTGGGCTACAAGCAAAGTTGACTCATCCAACTCTGGATATGATTTGCTCTCATTGTCTTCGCTCGAAGACATATGATTTGGGTTGAGCATCACTTCAATCACTCTGACTTAGTTCACTTGGACCCCACTTAACAGTACGGTGGTTCCTATGACTCAACAAAGAAGAAAAGGAAACAACGAAACCACACACTCTTCGTGCTCCATAGTCTTCACGCAATGTCTTCTCATGTCATAGTCTTCAATATGAATATCTTCTCATACCACCATTGTCGTCAATGTCTTCATACATTTTTAGGGGTCATCTCCGGTAGGTAAACCGAATCAATGAGGGACACTACCTGCATTATCCTGCAATTCTCACAAACGCATTAGTCCCTCAACCAACTTTGTCGTCAATAATCCAAAACCAACTAGGGGTGGCACTAGATGCACTTACAATCTCCCCCTTTTTGGTGATTGATGACAAACTGGTTGAAGTTTTCAACGGGGATAAAGTATGTGAAATTGTAAAGGATAGGAATTTGTCTTCATAAGTAGCAAGGGCTCCCCCTGAAGATGTGCATATAAATAATTTTGCTTTTGGAATGCAAATGCACATGGCAGGTTGTACTTGTGGAGATCCACTTCAACTTATGAAGATAATTCATCATGCATGAAATGATATAGCATATAGCATGACATGCATAATGAAAAATGGACGTCTGCAGGATGATTTAAGTGCGGAAGTTATCATCGCACGTGGAAATGCAAATAAGTAGCAGACGACCATCAAGTTTAAGTGTTACAACTCAGAGAACCAAATGTTTCAAAACGCAAGAGTTGTAAGCACGAGGCAAAATATAACGCAACCGCCCATTTGAACCTGCTTGAAGACTCTGAACTCATACGCTTCTCCTCCTTTTGTCAGTAATGACCAAAAAGGTTTGAAGACATAGAGCATCTACTCGTCTTCTTGATGAGTAGGTGAAGCAGCAGGGTTGTCGTCGTTGGGTGGCGGTGCAGATGAACTTGGTGCAGTGTCGATGCGCACGGTAGTAGTAGGAGGTGGTGAAGTAGCATCATCTTCATCATTGATCACTCTGGCATTTACCGTTGCCGCGGAGGAAGAATATTCAAAGTCTTCAAGAGATGGAGTTCTTCGTAAGACATCATTCCGTGGAGGAGTGGAGTCAAACTGAAATCTTTCATTGAAGCCATCATCTTGAAGATCTGCTTCAGCACTAAGCAGGGTCAAACTCTTCCATGATCGCCGGCAAGTTTCGTGAGCAACAAAGGCATTCTTGGTGGCAAGGTTGCGAATGCGATTGACATCCACCAAGAGGCTTTGCATCTGTCTCTTGACCCAAAAGTGATGTTTATCCTGTTTCTGATGAAGGGCCACAGGAAGTTCTCGATCATTGAGAACGCGAGAATGCTTCCGAGGCCTTTGGGAAATGGTGCTTTCAGTGGCTTCAGTAGGTGCTCGATGAGGCAGACGAGTATTTCTAGCCAATGGATAGATTCGTGTAGCTGCTTGAACACCTTCAATGGGTTGAGTGAAGCTTTGGTGCTCGGCATTCTGAAGACAAAGAGGCTTCTTGGCTGGGTCAGGATATATAGCTTCAACTGACATATCAACCTCAGGTAGAAAAATCACATGATTGCGAGCAGAAGGTTGATAGTTGACAGTAGAGTGTCGCTTTATGAGGCGCATGACCCATGGAGCATAAAACTTCAGACCAAAGAGATCAAAGCCGGAGGCAGCAAGTTGTCTGATGAAGAAATCTTGTGCATTGAAGCTGATGCCATTGAAAATGTAGAAGACCAAAGTCTTCATAGCTCCTTCAAGCTTTGCCGCTGATGAATGTCCTTTGATAGGCCATAGAGTCCGCCTGATGATGTGATATATGGTGCGTGGCAGATACTCAAGGTCTTCAACAAAGAACTCTGTTGGATATTCAGCATCACGGGGCAAAGGCTTCATCATGCTCAGCATCTGACTCATATTGGGTTCAGGCCTATGAAAGATGCTTTCCAGGGCATTGCGATGATGTTGACAGCCAGGTTCATAGAGTTCTCCGGGAGTGGACAGGCCTGTAAGCTCGATGATATCCATAGCTTGGGCTTCTGGACTTGAGGCCTATGCTCAACATGATAGTCAAATTGAGGACCAGAGACATTTGGCGGAGGGACCAGTACGGGCCATCTGACTGTTGGTGGCTCTTCATGGTTATATGCCTGCTCAATTGTATAGGGCCTTGGTGGCGGAACAGGAGCAGTGGCAGCAACTGAGGCTTCAGGCTGCACAACAGGTGCTTCAGAAGCAGTAGCCTCACTAGCTTCATGTGCAGTGGCTACATTAGCTTCAGGCACACTGGTTGTTGCAAGCTCCACATTAGCTTCAGCCATGACAATGTCATCGGCTTCACTTGCGTTGGTTGTGGCAGCTTCAGGATTTTCAACCTCCACTTGAGGAGCTGGAGGGTCAGGCATTGACACATTCACTTCATGAACTATTTCTTCAGGAATGGGGGAGTAGAGACACGTTCTTCTTGACGTTCTTCATCGGCTGTTGCAGCCGATTGTCTTCAGCAGCAGGTGCTTCAGATGTAGAGACATTCACAGCAGGAGTGGCTTCTGAAAACACTTGACGTGCAATAGGTTGATGTTGCACTTCTCCTTCTGGAACGCTCGGAAGAGGAGCTTGAGGCCTTGGTCCTTTGCGAAGCCTTTGAAGTACTGGCGACGCTTTTGGAGATGGAGTGCGCAGGCCCTCATCCTCTTCAGCTTGTACGGATGTTGTGACTTGTTGTTGCTGGGGAGTGTTGGGGGAGTCTTGTTCTTGCGGGCGATCAGCCCATGAATCATCCTGTGCAATTGGCGTCAGAGGACGACCAATGCTGATGAGTTTGCTGTTCGTACAAACAGGCGATGATACCACATTGTATTCCATCCGAGGAAGAACTTCATCATCTTCAACATTGTCATGATGACCAATGTCTTCAGCAGCGGTGGGTTCAGCTGCTGGAATATCTTCAACTTCAGGAGCCTCTGTGGAAGCAGGCTCATGAACAGTCATGTGAAGTTCTTGGGATGCAGATGCAGGATGAATCACTGAGATGGGTTCAACAAAAAGGGGCTCTGTGGGAGCATCCCGATTCTTCTTGGTCTTGCGCTTCTTCTTGGAGGGAGCAGCATCAGAGGCTTCGGTATTCTTCCTCTTTCTAGATTCTACCTCTGCAGCCCTCGTCTTCTTCTGTTCTGAAGCGGTTGTGGTGACCTTTGGCTTCGAGCCAGTCATGCTACTTGGGAAGATAATGTGTGGAGCTTCTTGGCTTGAAGGCGCAGGCTGATCAGCAGGAAGCTTCTTCTTTTTCTTTGCTGCCATCCTGGGGTCAATGCCAGGACGGCCAAGTGACTTGCGCTTCTCAGCCTCATTGTAGGCAAGCACACACTTATCAGCCAAACTCTTCATGCGCTCACGAGAGCCTTGAGCTTCTTGGCGCTTCTTCAGAAAAGCTTCTTTAAGCTCATGCAGCATGACCTTAAAGTTCCTGACGTCTTGAACACTCAGCTTGGCCATATGCTTCTTGAATTGAGCCTTTTCATAATCAATCTTGTGCTTGAGCTCAACGATTCGCTGAGCGAGAGCCAGCTCAGAAGCAATGGCGCCATTGAATGAGACGCTGAGGCCAATTGGAAGCTGTAAATCTTCAAAGCTGACGTTTGGGGTGTCGAACCACTCATCAATGAAATTGTGGATGATGGCCACATCAAAGAGAGGCAAATTGCTGAATATCTCTGCTTCTTCCTTGCTCTTTATCAGCTGCTCAAGAGCATCATCCGCAAGATCTTCATCACTTGATAGATCAATGGGTTCTTCACGCAGAATAGCAGCAGGAGTCAGAGCTTGATCAGTATGCCTGACAAGTTGCCTTTTCTTCTCCGTCTTCTTGGAGATTCGAGATTGATCTTCAGACTTTACACTGGCTTCAGGAGGTGCAGTGGCCAATGGCTTCACACGAGAAGTTTTTGGAGGTGCGGCTGATGATGTAACCTTAACCTTCTTTGGCTTCTTCGGCCTTGGAGTAGGAGCAGGGGCTTCATCAGAATCAGCATCATTGTTGGGATGATCCACTCTGGCACCATGAACCAAGACGTAGGAGATGAGACCATCAAGGTTTGCAAAGGGGCCAATTCTATTCTCTTCAGCTTCACGTGTCCCATCCTCACGGGGAGCAGAGGGACCAGGATTGAAGTCTAATCCCCATGACTTCTTGTTTTCCTTTGCTGAAGACATAGCAAACTGGAAGTTGCGCTTGGAGAGATTGTCGTCGCGACACCAGAGCAATGATGATGGGTCGGCTTCTTCAGGCTGTGGTCCACGGACCATGCACGGATAGAATTTTTGCTCAATGGCTTCAACCCTGTTCTTGGGGGGAAGGCCTCGATAGAGAATATCGCCCCAAGGACTCTTGATAGCATACTTCTCTGCGTACTCCTGGGTGACGAACCTATACTTGTACCACTGTTCAGCCCAATAGCGTCGAATCCATTGGATTCGAGTCTTGCATTGATTGTAATCTTCTTTAGGATCTATTTTGTATATATCTGCAAGATCATCAGGCAGATCCCTAGAAGTTCCCCCACGATGCTGTCTGCCACCCTTCCTGACTGATTTCTCTGTATCCATGAACTTCAAACTGAATGGTTTCAATATGCTCAAAGGCTTCAGAGATTTACGCTTGCTGGTCAAACATGAACTGGCTTCAGGAGAATTGATATGATGTTGTAAGTATTCTGCAAACGAATGCAGACTATCCGAACCTAGGGATTCTCCCACGGAAATGTACCTGTGACAGCATTAGAGATGCGAGGGAAGGGGACGAGGTCATATGCATTCTCAGAAGATTTTGAAGATAAATTAGTTTGAAGATATTGACCTCATGATGCGAAGACATTCACTTACATAGGTGAGTTGGTTCCAGATTTGTACGAATTCGTGAATAAGTACAAGTGAGGAATCAAACTTGATATGAAATCTAAGTGAATATACTAGGCATTAAGAGATGCAGACAAAATCGATTTAACATTGAATAGGTAGAAACTACTTTCGGTAAACAGGATGAATCTTGAAGATCAAAAAGGTGGTAAAAATAGAGTTATAATTACCGCACGAAGAACTGCTAGATGGGAAGAATAGGAGACCGAGCAGTTCCGTCCACCGTGCCCTAACTTGGCGACGGAGGACACCTACGGCGACGGCAGAGAGGATGATGTCCGCGGCCGGCGTGAGGACGGTGTCGGAGAAGTTGCGGCAGCTAAGCGCTTCATCGCCGGCGTCGTCGAGAGCTAGCGGTGGCGCTAGGGTTTTAACGGAGGTGGAGAGGTGGAAGAAGGATTTCTTTACCGCAGGGGACACATATTTATAAGTAGGCGTGCAACACAGCACAATTACGCAGGTGCCCCTACCTGTTCACATCCGTGGGGTACGTGGCAAGCATGCAACACATTTAGAATTGTCCCACGTTCCCACGCCCGCCAAGTATGTCGGATGTTCGTTCCGGCTTCTCCGGATATCGATAGTTTAGATGATTCATTTAAATAGGATTTGATGTTTTGTCTCTGTGTCTTCGGCTGACAAGGATGCAGAGAAGACATTCGACAGTTTCAATAGAATGCATATGATTTGGACAGATAGAGTTTGAGATAGGAAGCATAGAGAGATTAGGGTCCGATCACATTCACTTAGTTGAAAAGATTCAACTTGAAGACATAGCTATAAGTGAATGCTGTAGAGGACAGAACGCTAGTATATATATATGCAATCAAATCACAATAGCGCAGAAAAATCATGAAGATAAATTGAAACTGAAGACAAACCAAATGCGAAATCTTTGCAAAATAACGCCATGAGTGAAACACTTCAAACAGAGAAATTTGGTGGTGGCGTTACCCACCGTATAGGAAGTATTAGACCCAGACACGGCGCACAATTATCGTGGCGCTCCGAAGTAAAATTCCATGTTAATGTATTCACACTCAGAGTGTAAATCTTCATTGATTGAAGATATACATTACTTTGTGTGTTGCACATCTAAGTCATCAACATGCATAAGTGTTAGGATGTGTGCCTGATCACAGGACATTAGAGGATTCCAAGATATTTAGCTCACACCGTAACTTGCAAAACCTTTTCTCATCCAAGGGCTTTGTGAAGATATCTGCCAGTTGCTCTTCAGTGTTGACGTGCATCATATCTATATCTTTCTTCATAACATGATCTCTGAGAAAGTGATGACGTATTTCAATGTGCTTTGTCTTTGAGTGCTGGACTGGATTGTTGGCAATCTTGATGGCACTTTCGTTGTCGCAGAAGAGAGGGACTTGCTTCAGATCGATGCCATAGTACTTGAGAGTTTGCTTCATCCACAGAAGCTGAGCACAACAGGATCCAGCAGCAATGTATTCAGATTCAGTAGTTGAGAGTGATACACAGTTCTGCTTCTTTGAAGACCAACCGACAAGTGATCGACCAAGAAAATGACATGTGCCTGATGTTGACTTGCGATCTACCTTGTCAGCAGCACAATCAGCATCCGAGAATCCAACCAGATCAAACCTTGAGTCCTTTGGATACCATAATCCGAGTGTTGGGGTGTAAGCCAAATATCTAAGAATTCGCTTCACTGCTAAGTGATGCGATTCCTTTGGTGCCGCTTGGAATCGAGCACACATGCAAACACTCAGCATAATATCTGGCCTAGATGCACATAGGTAAAGTAAAGAACCAATCATGGAGCGGTATACCTTTTGATCGAACTCTTTACCATTGTCGTCGGGACCAAGATGATGTTTGGCTGGCATTGGCGTCGTGTAACCTTTGCAACCTTGCATGCCGAACTTCTTCAGGCAATCTTTGAGATATTTTTCTTGAGATATGAAGATGCCATTTCTTTGTTGATGGATTTGAAGACCAAGGAAGAACTTCAGCTCACCCATCATGGACATCTGTTATTGCTCTTACATCATAAATCCAAACTCATCACTGTACTTCTGGTTGGTGCAGCCGAAGATTATGTCATCAACATATATTTGGCACACAAACAGTTCACCATCATATGTCTTCGTGAAGAGTGTGGGATCGAGGGATCCCGGTTTGAAGCCTTTACTTTTTAGGAAGTCTTTGATTGTATCATACCAAGCGCGAGGAGCTTGTTTGAGGCCATACAGTGCTTTGTTGAGTTTGTACACCATATCAGGATGTTTTGGATCTTCAAAGCCAGGTGGTTGTGCAACATATACTTCTTCTTCAATCTTGCCATTGAGAAATGCACTCTTTACATCCATTTGATATAGCAAGATGTTGTGATGATTTGCATAGGCTAGCAGTATGCGAATGGCTTCAAGCCTAGCAACAGGAGGAAATGTTTCATCGAAGTCAATTCCTTCAACTTGAGTATATCCTTGAGCCACAAGACATGCTTTGTTTCTGACGACTTGACCATGCTCATCTTGCTTGTTTCGATATATCCATTTTGTTCCTATAATGTTATGCTTGCAAGGGTCAGGTCACTTGACAAGTTCCCAAACATTATTCAGCTTGAACTGTTGAAGTTCTTCTTGCATGGCTTGAATCCATTCAGGTTCCATAAAAGCTTCAGCAACTTTCTTGGGTTCTGATATTGACACAAATGAAAAGTGCCCACAGAAGTTTGCTAACTGTGTTGCTCTTGAGCGAGTAAGCGGACCAGGCGCATTGATGTTGTCAATTATCTTCTCAATTTGTACTTCATTTGCATCACAAGGATGAACTGGACGAAGACCTTGCTCATGTTGATCATTGTCATCATTGGAAGTATTGTCTTCGGTCTGAGCATTGTCTTCAGGTTGGTTTGGTGCAGAAATGATAAGTTCCTCTTCAGGCTGTGCTTCAGAGGGCATGATCTCACCAGTTCCCATCAACTTGATAGATTCACAGGAAGGAGCTTCATCAAGTGTACTTGGCATAATTTCTCTTTGTGAACCATTGGTTTCATCAAATCGCACATCCACTGTTTCAACGATTTTGTAGTGGAAGAGGTTGAAGACTCTGTAAGAGTGCATCCTTTCCATAGCCAAGCATGAAGCCTTTGTGAGCTTTGGGTTCAAATTTTGACTTGTGATGGGGATCCTTGATCCAACATCTAGCACCAAAGACTCTGAAGTAGCTGACATTTGGCTTCTTGCCAGTGAGGAGCTCATAGGATGTTTTGCCCATAAGCTTATGGATGTAGACACGGTTGATGATGTGACAAGCTGTATCAATGGCTTCAGGCCAGAACTTTCTTGGTGTCTTGTACTCGTCAAGCATTGTTCGAGCCATCTCAATAAGGGTTATGTTTTTGCGCTCAACAATGCCATTTTGCTGTGGTGTGTATGGAGCAGAAAATTCACGAGTGATTCCCATTGTATCCAGATAAAGATCAAGGCCGGTTTTCTTGAATTCAGTGCCGTTATCACTTCAGATATGCTTGATCTTGACGCCATAGTTGTTCATTGCTCGATTGGCGAATCGTCTGAAGACATCTTGTACTTCAGTCTTGTAGAGAATTATGTGCACCCATGTGTATCTTGAGTAGTCATCAACAATGACGAAGCCATAGAGACACGCCGTTGTTGTGAGGGTGCAGTAGTGGGTAGGTCCAAATAAGTCCATGTGTAGCAGCTCGAAGGGTTGAGATGTTGTCATAATGGTCTTCGAAGGATGCTTGGCCCTTGTCATCTTTCCAGCTTCGCAGGCACCACACATATGATCTTTCTTGAACTTGACACCTTCGATGCCTATGACATGCTTCTTCTTGACGAGAGTGTGCAAGTTCCTCATGCCTGCATGCCCCAGCCTTCGATGCCAGAGCCAACATTCTGAAGCTTTAGCAAGAAGACATATGGCAAGTTTTGGACCTGCTGAGAAATCTACCATGTATAGATCACCTTTCCTATACCCTTCAAAGACTAGAGATTTTTCAGATTCCATTAGTACAAGGCAACGATATTTTCCAAATATCACAATCATATTTAAGTCACAAAGCATTGAGACAGACATTAAGTTGAATCCAAGGGATTCAACAAGCATCACTTTATCCATGTGTTGATCCTTTGAGATTGCAACTCTACCTAGACCCAATACTTTGCCTTTACCAGTGTCAGCAAATGTGATTTGACTCTTGTCGGATGGACGTAAGGTTGAGTCCATGAGAAGACTTTGATCGCCAGTCATATGATTAGTGCATCCGCTGTCAACAATCCATTCTGAAGCTTTTGGTGTACCCTATAGTGCAGTTAGAGGGATAGGCTTCACAATGTATGTTGTGAAGCATAAGCATTTGATGCACACTTGGATTATCACAGCATAGATGAGAGTTAGCACACAATATGTCAGGTAAGCGATTCATATGTGGAATACATATTAAGTTATTTTATCATGCGTCCCTTTGTGTTTTAGGTCCCCAGCAATTATATCAGACGCCATTGATTGCTGGCTGGAGACCACATTCTGCAAGAGAGAGTTAATTCTTCTTCACCACCCACATTTTCAGGGGTGGCTTAGAAGCAATGAGTCTAAGTGCAGCATCTGAGAATTTCGGCTTTGAAGCCCTAGCAAATAGCCTTGCAGGAGATGAATGATACTCATGTGAATAAGCAGAAAAGTTCTTAGTTCTATGAACATAGCGATTTGAAGACACACGCTCATATTCATGAGTTTGAGTATGATTTCCCTGCAAAACATTGGCGTTAGGGTGACTCAAGTGAGTCCTGTGTTCATAAGTAGCCGTTGGACCATATGATGCCTTTGGTCTGGGGTTTGTCTTCTTCCCTGGTGGTGTCATGATGACATTCACTGGAAGATTCTCAAGGCAACTTTTGGGAACCCAGATCTTCTTCATAGGAGGTCCATTCCTGCAGTTAGTGCCAATATACCTGGCAAACACTTCACCATTCTGATTTTTGAACAGTTTATAGTTTGCATCAAAGGATTTATCAATGATAATAGGATTAGCACAGGTAAATCCAGATAAAGTAGATGGATCCACTGAAGGTTCCTTTGCAGCAACCCATGTGGTTTTGGGATACTGCTCAGGCTTCCAGTAGGAACCATCAGCATTCATTTTCCTCTCGAACCCAACACCCTCTTTCGTAGGGTTTTGGTTCAGAATCTGCTTTTTGAGGACATCACAAAGTGTCTGATGCCCTTTCAGACTTTTATACATCCCTGTTTCAAGCAATGTCTTCAACCTAGCATTTTCATCAGAAATAGTAGTGGTATCCTCAGAAGAGGGGTTAGTTACCACATCAGTAGTTGAAGACAGAGCAACAGTAGCAGGAGTGGAACATTCAGCAATAGAGGTAGCGTTATCACGCTCAATGCATTTTAAGCATGGTGGTTCAAATTCATCCTGAGCGGGACTGATCTGTTGAGCGCAAAATGACTCATTCTCTTTTTGAAGATCTTCATGAGTCACTTTCAGTTTCTCAAGCTCTTGCTTCCTTTGAAGATAATCATAGGAGAGCTTTTCATAAGTGGTTGAGAGCGTCTCATGAAGACTTTCAAGTTCTTGATACTTAGCATGAAGATTTTTTATGTCTTCAACTAAGGACTATGAACGTGTCATTTCCGCGTCCAACAGGTCATCGCTTCTGTCGAACGGTTTTTGAGTATGTTCCATAGCCCTTTGTTGTTCAGTAGCAATTTTAGCAAGTGTTTTGTAGCTGGGTTTAGATTCACAATCAGAGTCATCTTCACTTGATGTTTGAAGGTAAGCATCGCGCGATTTTACCTTGGCACCGCGTGCCATGAAGCAGTAGGTGGGAGCAGGATCGTCCTTGTCATCATCAGCGTTGGTGTGGGAGTCATTGTCTTCAGTGTTGAAGATGGACTGTGCGACGTAGGCTGTGGCTAGAGCCAGACTTGCAACGCCAGAGTCGGACTCAGCTTCAAATTCCACCTCTGCCTCCTCAGAAGCAGACTCCTCCTCTGAATCCATTTCCTTGCCAACAAAAGCACGAGCCTTGCCAGATGAGCTCTTCTTGTGAGATGAAGACCTTGATGAGGACTTGGAAGAGGACTTCGAAGATTTCTTCTTCTTCTTGTCATCAGAGTCATATTCCTTGCTCTTCTTCTTCTTCTTCTCATTGTCCCACCGAGGACACTCAGAGATGTAGTGCCCAGGCTTCTTACACTTGTGACATGTTCTGTTCTTGTTGTCTTGAGTGGAAGCTTCATCATTTCTTGAACTGGATCGTGAAGACTTTCTGAAGCCCTTCTTCTTGGTGAATTTCTGGAACTTCTTCACAAGCATAGCAAGCTCCCTTCCAATGTCTTCAGGATCGTCAGAACCACAGTCAGATTCTTCTTCTTCAGATGAGGAAACAACTTTTGCCTTCAAAGCACGAGTTCGGCCATAGTTGGGGCCATAGATATCTCTTTTTTCAGAAATCTGGAACTCATGTGTGTTGAGCCTCTCAAGTATATCAGACGGATCGAGTGTCTTGAAGTCAGGACGTTCTTGTATCATGAGGGCAAGGGTGTCAAAGGAGGTGTCAAGTGATCTTAGCAGTGTCTTGACAATTTCATGCTTGGTGATCTCAGTGGCGCCGAGAGCCTGAAGCTCATTTGTGATGTCGGTGAGGCGATCAAACATGAGCTGGACATTTTCATTGTCGTTTCTCTTGAAGCGATTGAAGAGATTGCGAAGAACACTATCCTCTGGTCTCTCTGTGTAGAGACGCCTTCATTGACCTTGGACAGCCAGTCCCAGACTAGCTTTGACGTTTCCAGAGCACTCACACGGCCATACTGTCCTTTGGTCAGATGACCACAGATGATGTTCTTTGCAGTCGAGTCCAGTTGAGTGAACTTCTTGACATCAGTAGGGGTGACACCTTCACCAGTTTTGGGAATGCCATTCTTGACGACATACCAGAGGTCGACATCAATGGCTTCTAGATGCATCCGCATCTTATTCTTCCAGTAGGGATATTCTATTCCATCGAACACGGGGCAAGTAGCGGAGACTTTGATTATCCATGCAGTCGACATAGCTAAACTCCATGTGGTTAAACTGAATCACACAAAACAAGGGAGTACCTTGCTCTGATACCAATTGAAAGTGCTAGTTATCGACTAGGGGGGGGGGTGAATAGGCGATTTTTATGAAAGTCTTCAAAACATGGAAGTTTCAAAGACAAACAATAGAAACAACCTAATCGATATGCAGCGGAAGATAAACTACAACAAGCAAGCCATAATCAAGTATGCAATAGCATTAACGTTCAAAGATTAATAGTAGCTAGGTAGTATGATCAGGATGGAAGATAGTATGAAGCCAATCAACAATAGTAGTCAAGCAATGAAGTCAATCAGATAAGATGATAAGCAATGACTTCACGAAGACAAACTCAAAGTAAAGGAGGGAAGAGATAGAACCAGTTGCTTGTTGAAGACACAGGATTTGTTGGACCAGTTCCAGTTGCTGTGACAACTGTACGTCTGGTTAGGGAGGCTGAGATTCAACTCAGAAGACCGTGTCTTCACCTTATTCCCCTTGAGCTAAGGACACTTAGTCCTTGCCCAATCACTCTGGTAAGTCTTCAAGGTAGACTTCCAAACCTTCACAGACTTCGTTCACCCAGCAATCCACAATGACTCTTGGATGCTCAAAACGCGACGCCTAACCGGCTGGAGGATACACAGTCCTCAAGTGTAATAAGTCTTTAGGTCACACAGACAGAAAGACTTCAGTGATGCCTAACACTCTTTGGCTCTGGGTGTTTGGGCTTTGTCCTCGCAAGGATTTCTCTCTCTCAAATGCTCCGAGGTGGGTTGCTCTCAAACGACAAAAGCCGTATATTAACTCTGAGAAGCCACCAATTTATGGTGTAGGGGGTGGGCTATTTATAGCCACTAGGCAACCCGACCTGATTTGTACGAAATGACCCTGGGTCACTAAGGAACTGACACGTGTTCCAACGGTCAGATTTCAAACACACACGGCAACTTTACTTGGGCTACAAGCAAAGTTGACTCATCCAACTCTGGATATGATTTGCTCTCATTGTCTTCGCTCGAAGACATATGATTTGGGTTGAGCATCACTTCAGTCACTCTGACTTAGTTCACTTGGACCCCACTTAACAGTACGGTGGTTCCTATGACTCAACAAAGAAGAAAATGAAACAACGAAACCACACAGTCTTCATGCTCCATAGTCTTCACGCAATGTCTTCTCATGTCATAGTCTTCAATATGAATATCTTCTCATACCACCATTGTCGTTAATGTCTTCATACATTTTTAGGGGTCCTCTCCGGTAGGTAAACCGAATTAATGAGGGACACTACCTACGTTATCCTGCAATTCTCACAAACGCATTAGTCCCTCAACCAACTTTGTCGTCAATACTCCAAAACCAACTAGGGGTGGCACTAGATGCACTTACACTACTCCTGACGATGGAGCCTCAGGAGGGGTGCTGGATCACAGAGCTCCGGAGTTACTTAACGCAAGGGACCCTGCCGGAGAAGGAGGAGGAAGCGGAGTGTGTGGCGCGGCAAGCCACATCATACTGCATCAGGGATGGGGAGCTCTACCGGAAGCGGCCAAATGATGTGTCCGTACGCTGCATCTCCAGGGAGCAAGGGAAGGAACTGTTGGCAGATATACATGGCGGAGATTGTGGGCATCATTCATCATCGCGGACCCTTGTCGGCAAGGCGTTCCGCAGCGGATTCTATTGGACCACTGCGCTCAACGACGCCGTCGAACTGGTGAAGGCTTGCGAGGCCTGCCAGTTCCATGCCAAGCAGATCCATCAGCCGGCAGGAGGTCTGCAGACTATACCACTCTCGTGGCCATTTGCAGTCTGGGAGCTGGACATCCTGGGCCCGTTTCCTCGGGCGCCAGGGGGCTATCGCTACCTCTACGTCGATGTGGACAAGTTCACCAAGTGGGCTGAAGTGGAAGCCGTCCGCACCATCCCAGCGGGTTCCGCGGTCAAATTCATCAAGGGCGTCGTGAGCCGGTTTGGGGTGCCGAACCGCATCATCACCGACAACGATTCGCAGTTCACCAGCAACCTCTTCAAAACATACTGTGCTAACCTTGGAACGCAGATATGCTACGATTCAGTGGCGCACCCCTGAAGCAACGGCCAAGCCGAGTGAGCCAACGCAGAGGTCCTGAGGGGCCTCAAGACCAGGACGTTCAAGAAGAAGTTGGAGGCCTGCGGCAGGGGTTGGTACGATGAGCTTCAGTCCGTGTTGTGGTCCATCCGCACCACCGCGACCAAGCCAACCGGAGAGACCCCGTTCTTCCTGGTCTATGGGGCCGAAGCAGTCCTCCCTCACGAGGTCAGACGTCGTTCCGCACGGGTCCTGGCATTCGACGAGGTGCAACAGGACGCCATACGGGGGATGGACCTTGTGCTGGGGGAGGAACATCGTCGGGAAGCCGCGTTGCGAGCGGCGAGGTACCAACAAGCACTGCGGGGATACCACTGCCGCAACATCCGCCCCAGAACTCTTGAGGTAGGAGACCTCGTGCTCAGGTGGGTTCTCTCCAGGGAGGGACTGCATAAGCTCTCTCCCATGTGGGAGGGCCCGTTCAAGGTTGTTCATGTGTGACACTCCAAATTTTGTTGTTGTTTTTGTTTTCAGCAAGAGCCTTTCCTGGTTTAAAGAAGGACATTTAAACCCTTCTTAAAAACCTCTCTTCTGAGTTTTCCTTCTCAAAATCTTTTTCTTGGATTTAGTTTCTTCTAACAAGAAAACCTTTTTGGTTTTGGGCTTTTCTTTGGTTTTGATCCATTCTTGTTTTACCATACCTCTTGTGGTAAAATTCTCCCAAAACCCCTCCTTCCACTTTGGGACATCCCAAACTTTCTGTCCCAACTAGTTAAATCCATTTTTGGATTTTATCTCATTTAATTCTTTTGCCAAAACAATTCTGTCCTTTATTTTGAGCCTAGGTAATTTGCAAAGCAAGTACCTTAATGCCTTTGAACTTTGACCTCAACTCAACTCCTCTGGATAGTCCTTAGCACCCACAACCTAGAACCATCAAGATCCACTCTTCTCCTTTTCAAAATTTTCAAAATCACCCTCTGCATGTTTGGACCAGATTTGTAAAATTTGGTGAAATTCATATCTCCACTTCTCCAAAAATTCCACCAAAATTCAGGCAACCCCCAGTTGCAATGAGAGACCACTCCACCAAAAACCAGCTCAAGGAAAAATCCCCACATGCCAAAATCATTCTGTCGAACACCTGGCCTGCACTGTTACTATATATCTTCAGAAAATTCAGTAAGTTCAGTGTCGTTTCTTCGTCAGAGTTCAGTCACATGTCGACTGTGCGCCTGGCGTGTTGTGCACGGCTCCTCCTCCTTGTCCGGAGCACCACACGCGCGCTTGGCTCGTTCCTGGCGTTGGTGGCACCCTGGCCCGCCTGCGCCGGCGTCTTCCGCGGCGGCAGAACCTCCCGTGGCGGCCGACAGGGAGCACCCTACGGCATAACGCCGTTCGGCACGCCCAAACCACCTAATAGCTCCGCGTGGCCATCTCCCTTGCCAGCGCACGCATTCAGCACCATCGCCGTGGCCTGGCACGCTCAGGGCGCGCTCTCTGCCACCGACGTGCCGTACGGCCGTTCCGTCGGGGACAGGCCGTAACCACCCCTACCTTGTTGGGTTAGACACTAGAATGGAACCAGTGCTCCGTCTAGACGATGCTGAAGCCTCTAAACCAACCGTCCAGCCACAGCGCCGCCGTAATCGCTCGCCGGAGTTATCCCGTTCACGGCAACCGCCTCGGGCCGGCTATAAATAGCGCCTCCGAGCTCGCTCTCGACCCCGCACACCTCCACCACCTCACCAGACCCCGCCTAGCCACAAGAAGAGCCTCGAGGGGCCCTTCTTCCTTAACTCCGGCCACCTCCGTCCGCTTCCGGCTCCGGCAGCGTTCTCGCTGGTAAGAACTCCTCCACCGCCCTAGACTTGCCCGTAGCCTCATGACACCTCTAGGAGACTAACCCCCACTACAATTTGACCCACGCAACTCTCTCCGGCGAGGTCCACGACTACCCGAACCACCGTCCGCCGGAGCAAGGGCCGCCGTCGATACAGTGCTCGCCGGCGACCACCACCACCACCCACCGACGCGGAAGGACGTACTGAACACGGAGGTACCACCCGATCCCCTTGCCTCGCCGTGGATCGCCGTCGGCGACCACCACAGCTCTCGGGCACCGACGAGCCCCGTCTCCCTCATTTGAATATTCAAACCTGACGGGTGGGGCCCGCCTGTCAGTCTCTCATTCTTTTTAAAAATGAATTGTTTTCTGGACTTTTCTGGAGAACCCCCTGAGAGTTTTCTGTTTCATTGCAGAAAGGTCCCTGAATCAAAACCCTTATAACTTTTTTAACAGAAAAGGATTTTTGTTTGATTCTTTTTCTGTTCTCTTTAAAATTTTATCTAGTTTTTTATCAGATTTATTTGAGAATTATTTGGATTACTTTTTGCGCACCTCGCGGTATTTACGTTACATGCGTATTTTCTTATACCGTAGATACCGGAGGAGGTGACGGAGCCGCGAACTTCACCCAGTTAGACTCCGACTACTCCGATCCAGGCAAGCATGTTTGAACTCTTGATATGATGAGTGTTTGTTGCATGTTTTCATTTAGGAGTTTCATGGCATGTTTATAAACATATCTTTGAATGTTATATTTCATGCACAGAAGTGGAAAGTATGTTTCGGAAAGCCATATGTTGTTGGATACATATTTGCATGGCCATGTGATGGCATGAGGATGGGTAAGATGGCAGTGTTGTGGCATGCCAGTCTTACGCCAGTCTATTTGTCTTCAGTGTCATCGTGAATCAAATCACATTCCCATTCATTTCCATTCCTGTACTGTCACATGTTTTCCGCAAGGAATATGGCTTAGTAAGTTGCAAACCGTTTTTCCTGGTACACACCAAATAGAGAGGCTGGGATGAGGGTTCCATGGCCCTGGAATAAAGCCCGTCATCCGGTCAGGGGCATGGGTGTTTCCGGTTGGGACTGAGAGGGGGGCACCCCTTAGAGCGCGCGTATAGAAATTTGATCCCATGCTATTCGAGGTTGTGACCTCCCTGTCTCAAAGTTTTTCTTGGACATTGTCTAGGGTGATTCCTGGCATCGTGAGGTAGAATGGGTGTGTACTGGTTAAATGTGTTTCTACCGAAATACCATAAACGGAACTAGTCTTTCGTGACTACGGAAATCTGTTCGCTGTGGTCAGTTAGTACAAACTCTGCAGAGTCACAAATCCTTTAAATCATCTTGTATATGTCCAAGTACTGTGTTCCTCTTATCTTGTCAGATATCAGCCTCAGTGACAAAACCCGGTGGACTACATGAGTTTTAAATCCGGTTAAAAGTTTATTCTTGTGGATGGACAAACCCGTAATTTACTTCTGAAACAAGCCCTTTCTGTGATGTCGCCCAGACGTCCGACAGTGGCATTTCTTTTATAAGCCCTTTCTGTGATGTCGCTCAGATGTCCGACTATGGCATTTCGTTTATAAGCCCTTTCTGTGATGTCGCTCAGATGTCCGACTGAGGCATTTCATTTATAAGCCCTTTCTGTGATGTCGCCCAGACATCCGACTGTTGCATTTCTTTTATAAGCCCTTTCTGTGATGTCGTTCAGACGTCCGACTGTGGCATTTCGTTTAT
>NC_041385.1:151489153-151498935 GCF_002162155.2 Triticum dicoccoides
ATTTCTTTTATAAGCCCTTTCTGTAATGTCGCTCAGACGTCCGACTGTGGCATTTCTTTTATAAGCCCTTTCTGTGATGCCGCTCAGACGTCCGACTGTGGCATTTCTTTTATAAGCCCTTTCTGTGATGTCGCTCAGAAGTCCGACTGTGGCATTTCGTTTATAAGCCCTTTCTGTGATGTCCCTCAGACGTCCGACTGTGGCATTTCTTTTATAAGCCCTTTATGTGGTGTCGCTTAGACACCCGACTGCGGCATGAGCTTCATTTGTTTACCTTTCGAGGCGTCGCTCCAGACACCCGATCGGTTTTCAGTTATTTTTGTTTTAGTTATCAAGTCGTGCAAAAATTTTATTATTGGAATGAGCATCATTATTTTTTTTCTCATGACGCATTCATGCATAGATTTGTTATATCTTTTGTCTGAACTGTCTTGCGAGTACTTTCAAAGTACTCACCTGGCTTGTTGATTTGGCCAGATGTTGATGAAGGCAATCTCATGGATGAAGAGTTCGATAGCGAGTCCGACGCCTAGAGGAGTCCCAGTCAGTCCCGTGCGATCCTGCATTTGGTCACTGTATTATATCCGCTTCCGCCACCCAAGTAATAAATTCACCAAGCCTCACCTCGATGCCCGATGAGCCACCAGTTAGGAGTCACGTTATCCACCACCACTTTTATCTCGAGCTAGTAGCATGTCACCACACCCTGTGTCATAACCGCCCTTATGTATGATATTGGCGTGTTTGTAATAAATTGTTGAGCAGCCTCAGCTCAACCCTGTAATATATTTAATGCTACTGGTCCTCTGTTTATCAAGTAATTGTCTACCAGTGAGGATGACTTTTCCTATACTGGGATCAAAAGATCGATTTTCTCAATAAGTATTTTATTGAAAAACTGGTCGTGACAGACTTGGTACCAGAGCCAGGATGACTGTAGGAAGCCACTAGGTGCGATCGCTAATCGGTTATTAGCATGATAGAGTTTATTCATGTTTTTACAAATGTAGTCATTTTTTTTCTGACAGTGAGCATAAAATTTATGATCTGATCGTTTAGAAATTTTGCCTACTTTTGTAGATGGCTGGCAACGACTGTGAGTCACAGATGTTCGCCAACATGCCTGAGGGTTTTGTCAAGCTCCTCTCCTTCATCGTTCAGGTCGCGATGGGGCCATCCGTGCGCCCAGTCTTCACACTTTATCCACAAAAGATCAACGACAGTCTGACCATGCACCAGGCTGCGGTGCAATTTAGGGGAGGGCGTGCTGAGATACGCCGCTTCCGATTCTTGGGGAGAGCCATGCCTACAGAGAGGCATGCTATGCAGATGGCTGCCCGCGAGGCGATAGCTCGTCTTCGGGATGTTCTTCCTGCAATGAAGACACGTCGCTACCGCTACCTCCCATCTCATGTACCATACACCTGTCACTACTCATTCTCTTGCCCCAGAGGAGAGCGAGACGAGGCCTTTGAGATGCTTGTCGAGTACCTCCGAGCCCTGGAGGCAGCCTTCGACAGCATGGTGGACGACCTCGTAGCTGCCCGCATGGACTCAGTCCATGGCTGTGCCGCCAACAGGAGGGAACTCCTGCACACCGCTCCACCGCTGACTTTTATCTTGTCCTCAGCTTCTCATTCACCTACCATTCTCGCCACTGCTCGTCGTCTGCCTACCACTGAGGAATTTAACCAAGCTATTGCACCCACTCCAGTTCGCTCTGCACCACTTATTGCACCCACTCCCATACGTGCTACTCCACCTATTCCGCCCACTCATATTCGTGTTACTCCGCCTATGGCACCTGCTCCATCAGCTCAGCGCAGCGTTTCTCATCTGGAACCTATTAGCGAGGAGGAGGTTGAGTCCCTAGCGTCACTGCGTCTCACCCTCGGCAGGCCAAGGGAGATCCTCACCATCTCCTACTGAGTACGTTTAGACGCCGTGCGATGTACCGACTTGTGTGATATGTTTATATGTACATAGGTTGTGAGAAGTAGCCTGTTTGCGCATCATGTAGGATCTGGAGAAGTGCACTAGTCTCAATAACATGTCAGGATTATGTACGCATATCCTGAGTGATGTAGTGTATAATTATGCTTGCATATAAGATATGTAATAGTCCTTCTCCGCGCGCAATCGTGTATTTTCAAAAATATCCTGGTGTTTTAAAATTTTCTTTATGTGTGATTTTATTGACTTTTGCGACCCTTGCTTTCTTGTATTATGAGTTTCACAAAATATATCCCCAGAGTGAAAGATGTCTCGTCCGTTGACGCGCTCCATGCCAAATCGGCCCGAAGAAAATTATGGCACACCACCAAACCACAATTTCACTCAGGGATAGAAAAGTCAACAGGACAGTGAAACAGGATTTACCCAAGTGTGTCGTCTGTATGAACAGAGTCAGCAACAACACCAGGAAATGATGAACCAATTCATCAATATGGGAAATCACCGTGGTCAGTATCAGCAGCAATCAAAGTTATCTGAGTTACAGAAGACGCGTCCTCCAACATTTTCTCATACTGACAAGCCTCTTGAGGCCGACGACTGGCTTCGAGACATGGAGAGAAAATTAATTATTGCACAGTGTTCAGACCATGAAAAAGTATTGTATGCACTTCATTATCTCACCGGAGTAGCTGCATCGTGGTGGGAAAACTTCCTGCACATGCACCCCAACGAAAATGAAATAACCTAGGAGGGTTTCAAGGAAGGTTTTCGTGGGGCACACATTCCTAAGAGTGTTATGAAAATCAAGAAGAGAGAATTTGATGACCTCGGGCAAAGGACCATGACAGTGTCAGAATACAACAGCCAATTCACTCTGCTATCTCGCTACG
The DNA here is from genome assembly GCF_002162155.2 of Triticum dicoccoides. NCBI lineage: Eukaryota > Viridiplantae > Streptophyta > Magnoliopsida > Poales > Poaceae > Triticum > Triticum dicoccoides. The sequence goes on from NC_041385.1 coordinate 151,492,000, forward strand.
CCAATGAAGAGCGCATGACCGAGAGCAAGAAGATGGAAATATTCTTGGAAGGCCTGGCACCCGCACTTAAATGCAGCTGGTTGTGCATACCTTCCCAGATTTTAAAACACTGGTGGATAAGGCCATTACTCTGGAAAATGAGCGACGCAGTTTGGAAGATTTCCGCAAACGCAAAAGGGACCAGTCTACTTTTGCTTGCAACAACAGAAGCAAGACGGAATTTCAGAAGGGTGGAACACACAAAACCCCGACGAATAATTCATGCCCAATCAAGAATTTCCATGCAAGAGACAAGGAGTTCACATATCGCCCAGGCGTTACTTGTTACGCTTGTGGAGAAGAAGGGCACTATGCCAAGAAGTGCCCCAAGCCAAGGAACTCAACCCCGAAGCCTAACAGTGGTGGAAATAATTCAGCGCCAAAGCGAAACAATTTCAACCCCAATAACAACCACCAGAAGGGTCACCTGAACCACGTGACCAAAGAGGAAGCACAGAACGCCCCAGATATTGTACTCGGTACGTACCCTGTCAACACAATACCTGCCATGGTTTTGTTTGATTCTGGAGCTTCTCACTCATTCATTTCGAAGAGTTTTTCTTTGCAAAATAATTTTTCGATGCTACCCTTGGAAAAATCCATGACCATCAAGTCCCCTGGGATTAAGCAAGTGACCCAGAGTTACTGTCAAGGTGTGGTTATTGAATTTGAAGGATTGAAGTTTTACGCCAACCTTATTGTATTAGAAAGCAAAGGACTGGATGTCATCCTAGGGATGGATTGGTTAACCACCAATAAAGGTTTTATTGACTACTTCAAACGGACCATGATTCTCACACACCATCACGGGAAGACAATTAAAGTTTCAGCCAAAGAGAGACAAATACCTCGGCAACCGAGATTAAACAAGGTGGACGTTTCTGAGCTGAACAAGGTTCCAGTAGTATGTGAATTTCCAGACGTATTTCTAGAAGAACTACCAGGCATGCCACTGGACCGAGAGATAGAATTCAGCATTGAGCTAGCACCCGGAACCGCTCCCATTTACAAGAAACCATACAGAATGGCACCATCCGAATTGGTGGAATTGAAGAAGCAAATAAAAGAATTATTGGAGAAAGGATACATATGAGCCAGTTCCTCAACTTGGGGTTCTCCAATTTCATTTGCCAAGAAAAAGGATGGAACACTGAGATTGTGTATTGACTATAGAGCTCTTAACATGGTCACAATCAAGAACAAATACCCAATGCCCCGAATAAATGATTTATTTGATCAGCTCGCACAGGCCAAAGTCTTCTCAAAAATTGACTTGAGATCGGGATACCACCAATTAAAAGTGCGAACAGAAGATATTCCCAAGACAGCCTTCACCTCCAGATATGGATTGTATGAGTTCACCATAATGCCATTTGGGCTAACAAACGCCCCCGCATATTTTGTTCACCTCATGAACAAAGTATTTATGAAGTATATGGACAAGTTTGTTGTGGTATTAATCGATGATATTCTGATATACTCCAAAACACCAGAAGAGCACGCCGAGCATCTCAGGATTGTGCTAGGAGAACTCAGGAAACATCAACTGTACGCCAAATTCAGCAAATGTGAATTTTGGCTAAGACAGGTGGGTTTTCTGGGCCACGTACTCACCCAAGAAGGTATTGGAGTAGACCCGGAAAAGCTCAAGGCCGTACTTGGCTGGAAACCACCAGCTAGCGTAACGGACGTACAAAGTTTCTTGGGAATGGCAGGCTATTATCGGAGATTTATTGAAGGATTCTCCACCATAGCAAAGCCAATGACGCAGTTGCTCAAGAAAGACAAGAAGTTTGAATGGATGGAAGCATGTGAGAAAAGCTTCCAAGAGCTAAAAAGGAAATTAACAACGGCACCAGTATTAATTGTGCCAGATATACACAAGAATTTTGAAGTATATTGTGACGCATCCCGGAAAGGCCTCGGATGCGTATTGATGCAAGAAGGCAAGGTAGTTGCGTATGTCTCCAGACAACTTCGCAAGCATGAGGAAAATTATCCCACTCATGACTTAGAATTGGCAGCGGTCATCCATGCACTCAAGGAATGGAGACACTTTATACTTGGAAATCGTTGTGAAATATACACAGACCATAAGAGTCTTAAGTATATTTTCACACAGCCGGAACTTAATTTACGGCAATGACGCTAGTTGGAGTTGGTGAAGGATTATGATGTTGGAATCCACTATCATCCCAGAAAAGCAAATGTTGTGGAAAATGCCCTTAGTCGGAATCCCAGCACGGACAACGACAGTATGCCAAATTTGAGGCCAGAATTTCAACAGGAATTTGCCAAACTCAATTTAATAATGGTCACCGAAGGCAGTGTGGCGAATTTGGAAATACAGCCTACCCTGATGGAAAAGATTAAGGAGGCTCAGCATGGACGCCCCAGCATTGATGGCATAAAAAGGAAAGTGAGTTCGGGCAAGGCCTCAGAATTCAACGTAGATGAGCAAGGAGTATTGCGGTACGGAGAGAGACTTTGCGTACCAAATATCAAGGACCTCAAACAACAGATTCTGGCTGAAAGCTACACCGTTCCGTATTCAATCCACCCTGGAGGAACCAAAATGTACAAAGACCTTCAGGAAATTTTTTGGTGGCACGGTATGAAGAGAGACATAGCCACGTTCATTGCATGCTATGGCTCTTGTCAACGCATCAAGGCCGAGCACCAGAAACCAGCCGGGCTGTTACAGCCAAACAAGATACCCGAGTGGAAGTGGGACGAGATTGGAATGGATTTCATTGTTGGACTACCACGGTCACGACACGGAAATAATGCCATATGGGTCATCACCGACAGGTTAACTAAGGTAGCACACTTTATCCCGGTGAAGACAACTCACACCACTCAGAGACTGGACAGACTTTATCTTGCCCGTATCGTCTGCCTGCATGGAGTCCCAAAGACTATCATATCTGACAGAGGCACACAATTCGTCTCTAGATTTTGGGATCACCTACAACAGGCACTGGGAACCCAACTAGCATTCAGTACCGCATACCACCCCGAGACTGATGGGAAAACTGAACGCGTAAACCAAATTCTAGAAGACATGCTGAGAGCCTGTGTCCTCACCTACAGAACCAGTTGGGAAGAAAGCTTGCCATATGTAGAATTCGCATACAACAACAGTTATCAAGCCAGCTTGCAAATGGCACCCTTTGAAGCTCTATATGGGAGAAGATGTCGTACCCCGCTAAACTGGTCAGAAACCGGGACAGCTACATCTTCGGCCCAGATATGCTCAAGGAGGCTGAGGAGAAAGTTAAGACGATTAGGGATCGACTCAAGACAGCTCAAAGTCGGCAAAACAGTTATTACGATCAAAAGCATCGGGAAATCAGTTTTGAACCCGGAGAGTTTGTATACCTAAGAGTTTCTCCTATGAGGGGTCTGCAACGATTCAGGGTTAAGGGAAAGCTAGCACCAAGATTCATCGGACCATTGCGTATAGTGGCCCGAAGAGGCACGGTAGCCTACCAGCTAGACCTACCCGGGGATTTATCCGATATCCACAATGCATTCCACATCTCGCAGTTGAGAAAGTATGTAAGCAACCTAGAGAAGCAAGTGTCACATGAAAATATTGACGTACAACCAGACCTCACCTACCGGGAGCACCCAATAAAAATATTAGAAGAGTCTGAGAGGAGGACCCGATAGAAAACCATCAAGGTTTTCAGAGTTCAACGGAGCAATCACACCGAGAATGAAGCAACTTGGGAGAGGGAGGATTTTCTTTGGACAGAGCACCCACACCTGTTTAAGGATCAGCTGAAATCTCGGGGACGAGATTTTTCCTAAGGGGGTAGGTGCTGTGACACTCCAATTTTTTTTGTTGTTTTTGTTTTCAGCAAGAGCCTTGCCTGGTTCAAAGAAGGACATTTAAACCCTTCTTAAAAACCTCTCTTCTGAGTTTTCCTTCTCGAAATCTTTTTCTTGGATTTAGTTTCTTCTAAAAAGAAAACCTTTTTGGTTTTGGGCTTTTCTTTGGTTTTGATCCATTATTGTTTTACCATACCTCTTGTGGTAAAATTCTCCCAGAACCCCTCCTTCCACTTTGGGACATCCCAAACTTTCTGTCCCAACTAGTTAAATCCATTTTTGGATTTTATCTCATTTAATTCTTTTCCCAAAACAATTCTGTCCTTTATTTTGAGCCTAGGTAATTTGCAAAGCAAGTACCTTAATGCCTTTGAACTTTGATCTCAACTCAACTCCTCTGGATAGTCCTTAGCACCCACAACCTAGAACCATCAAGATCCACTCTTCTCCTTTTCAAAATTTTCAAAATTCACCCTCTGCAAGTTTGGACCAAATTTGTAAAATTTGGTGAAATTCATATCTCCACTTCTCCAAAAATTCCACCAAATTTCAGGCAACCCCCAGTTGCAATGAGAGACCACTCCACCAAAAACCAGCTCAAGGAAAAATCCCCACATGCCAAAATCATTCTGTCGAACACCCGGCCTGCACTGTTACTGTGCATCTTCAGAAAATTCAGTAAGTTCAGTGTAGTTTCTTCGTCATAGTTCAGTCACATGTCGACTGTGCGCCTGGCACGTTGTGCACGGCTCCTCCTCCCTGTCCGGAGCACCACACGCACGCTTGGCTCGTTCCTGGCGTCGGTGGCACCCTGGCCCGCCTGCGCCAGCGTCTTCCTCGGCGGCAGAACCTCCCGTGGCGGCCGACAGGGAGCACCCTGCGGCATAACGCCGTTCGGCACCGCCCAAACCACCTGAGAGCTCCGCGTGGCCATCTCCCTTGCCAGCGCACGCATGCAGCACCATCGCCGTGGCCTGGCATGCTCAGGGCGCGCTCTCTGCCGCCGACATGCCGTACAGCCATTCCGTCGGGGACATGCCATAACCACCCCTACCTTGTTGGGTTAGACACTGGAATGGAACCAGTGCTCCATCTATACGATGCTCAAGCCTCTAAACCAACCATCCAGCCACAGCGCCGCCGTAATCGCTCGCCGGACTTATCCCGTTCACGGCAACCGCCTCGGGCCGGCTATAAATAGCGCCTCCGAGCTCGCTCTCGACCCCGCACACCTCCACCACCTCACCAGACCCCGCCTAGCCACTGGAAGAGCCTCGAGGGGCCCTTCTTCCTCAACTCCGGCCACCTCCGTCCGCTTCCGGCTCCGGCAGCGTTCTTGCTGGTGAGAACTCCTCCACCACCCTAGACTTGCCCGTAGCCTCATGACACCTCTAGGAGACTAACCCCCACTCCAATTTGACCCATGCAGCTCTCTCCGGCGAGGTCCACGACTACCCGAACCACCGTCCGCCAGAGCAAGGGCCGCCGTCGACACAGTGCTCGCCGGCGACCACCACCACCACCCACCGACGCGGAAGGACGTACTGAACACGGAGGTACCACCCGATCCCCTTGCCTCGCCGTGGATCACCGTCGGCGACCACCGCAGCTCTTGGGCGCCGACGAGCCCCGCCTCCCTCGTTTGAATATTCAAACCTGACGGGTGGGACCCGCCTGTCAGTCTCTCATTCTTTTTAAAAACGAATCGTTTTCTGGACTTTTCTGCAGAACCCCCTGAGAGTTTTCTGTTTCATTGTAGAAAGGTCCCTGAATCAAAACCCTTATAACTTTTTAACAGAAAAGGATTTTTCTTTGATTCTTTTTCTGTTCTCTTTAAAAAAAATTCTAGTTTTTTATGAGATTTACTTGAGAATTATTTGGATTACTTTTTGTGCACCTCGCGGTATTTACGTTACGTGCGTATTTTCTTATACCGTAGATACCGGAGGAGGTGACGGAGCCGCGAACTTCACCCAGTTAGACTCCGACTACTCCGATCCAGGCAAGCATGTTTGAACTCTTGATATGATGAGTGTTTGTTGCATGTTTGCATTTAGGAGTTTCATGGCATGTTTATGAACATATCTTTGAATGTTATATTTCATGCACAAAAGTGGAAAGTAAGTTTCGGAAAGCCATATGTTGTTGGATACATATTTGCATGGCCATGTGATGGCATGAGGATGGGTAAGATGGCAGTGTTTTGGCATGCCAGTCTTACGCCAGTCTATTTGTCTTCAGTGTCATCATGAATCAAATCACATTCCCATTCATTTCCATTCCTGTACTGCCACATGTTTTCTGCAAGGAATATGGCTTAGTAAGTTGCAAACCATTTTTCCTGGTACACACCAAATAGAGAGGCTGGGATGAGGGTTCCATGGCCCTGGATTAAAGCCCGTCATCCGGTCAGGGGGCATGGGTGTTTCCGGTTGGGACCGAGAGGGGGGCACCCCTTAGAGCGCGCGTATAGAAATTTGATCCCATGCTATTCAAGGTTGTGACCTCCACGTGTCAAAGTTTTTCTTGGACGTTGTCTAGGGTGATTCCTGGCATCGTGAGGTGGAATGGGTGTGTACTGGTTAAATGTGTTTCTACCAAAATACCATAAATGGAACTAGTCCTTCGTGACTACGGAAATCCGTTGGCTGTGGTCAGTTAGTACAAACTCTGCAGAGTCACAAATCCTTTAAATCATCTTGTATATGTCCAAGTACAGTGTTCCTCTTATCTTGTCAGATATCAGCCTTAGTGACTAAACCCGGTGGACTACATGAGTTTTAAATCCGGTTAAAAGTTTATTCTTGTGGATGGACTAACCCATTATTTACTTCTGATACAAGCCCTTTCTGTGATGTCGCCCAGACGTCCGACTATGGCATTTCTTTTATAAGCCCTTTCTATGATGTCGCTCAGACGTCCGACTGTGGCATTTCGTTTATATGCCCTTTCTGTGATGTCCCTCAGACGTCCGACTGTGGCATTTCGTTTATAAGCCCTTTCTGTGATGTCGCCCAGACATCCGACTGTTGCATTTCTTTTATAAGCCCTTCCTATGAT
>NC_041385.1:151499219-151509558 GCF_002162155.2 Triticum dicoccoides
CATTTCTTTTATAAGCCCTTTCTGTGATGTCGCTCAGACGTTCGACTGTGTCATTTCTTTTATAAGCCCTTTCTGTGATGTCGCTCAGACGTCCGACTGTGGCATTTCTTTTATAAGCCCTTTCTCTGATGTCGCTCAGACGTCCGACTGTGGCATTTCGTTTATAAGCCCTTTATGTGATGTCGCTCAGACGTCCGACTGTGGCATTTCTTTTATAAGCCCTTTATGTGGTGTCTCTTAGACACCGCTTTATTTGTTTACCTTTCGAGGCGTCGCTCCAGACACCCGATCGGTTTTCAGTTATTTTTGTTTTACTTTTCAAGTCGTGCAAAAATTTTATTATTGGAATGAGCATCATTATTTTTTTCTCATGACGCATTCATGCATGCATTTGTTATATCTTTTGTCCAAACTGTCTTGCGAGTACTTTCAAAGTACTCACCTGGCTTGTTGATTTGGCCAGATGTTGATGAAGGCGATCTCATGGATGAAGAGTTCGATAGCGAGTCCGACGCCTAGAGGAGTCCCAGTCAGTCCCGTGCGATCCTGCATTTGGTCACTGTATTATATCCGCTTCCGCCACCCTAGTAATAAATTCACCGAACCTCACCTCGATGCCCGATGAGCCACCAGTTAGGAGTCAAGTTATCCACCACCACTTTTATCTCGAGCTAGTAGCATGTCACCACACCCTGTGTCATAACCGCCCTTATGTATGATATTGGCGTGTTTGTAATAAATTGTTGAGCAGCCTCAGCTCAACCCTATAATATATTTAATGCTACTGGTCCTCTGTTTATCAAGTAATTGTCTACCAGTGAGGATGACTTTTCCTATATTGGGATGAAAAGATCGATTTTCTCAATAAGTATTTTATTGAAAAACCGGTCGTGACATCATGTTTCCAGGCCCGGCTCCGCGCGCTTGGAGACTCAGGAGGGGGTGCCAGTTCAGAACACGTGGAACATCCAGCACCTCCGAAGGTTTTACCCCTGAAAAGGCCCAGAGCCTGTGAAGAAGGCGAACGCTTGTGAAGAGTATCTTTTTGGAAAAGGCCCAGAGCATGTGAAGAAGGCGAACGCCTATGAAGACTATCTTATTGGAAAAGGCCCAGAGCCTGTGAAGAAGGCGAACGCCTGTGAAGACTCTCTTTTTGGAAAAGGCCTAGAGCCCGTGAAGAAGGCGAACGCCTGTGAAGACTATGTTTTTGGAAAAGGCCCAGAGCCTGTGAAGAAGGCGAATGCCTATGAAGCTGCCGCGTTTTGGAAAAGGCCCGGAGCCTGTGAAGAGGGAAAATGCCCGTGAAGCTTGTTTCCCCTGAGAAAGGCCCGGAGCCTATGAAGAAGGCCAACGCCTGTGAAGCTCGCCGCTCATGACACTCTCACGTAATAATGAGTTGGGGTTGTACACGCCCCGGAGTCTCAGGAGCGCCGGCCTTAGGCCCTGGGGCTCCCTCCCATGCCCAGTGGCAGCACTTAGCTCCGCGCTGGTGAGAAGACGTCGAAGACTAGATTAAGTGCCGGACGCGGCTTTTTCATTTTCTTTCTGCAGCTGGCTTGTTCGTTCTCATTCGAAGTTTTATTGAAGCTGTCGCTGTGTTTGGCTTATGGATCTTTGGCTTTTTCTCGCTTTCCTGCCCCGATTTCTCTCGCGCAAGTCTCGTGAGGGAGCACTGCGGGCGCCCTCGCGAGTGTTTTCTGCCCTCGTCGTTCGAGGCTTCCCAACCCTGGTCCATCATATGAGCAACCCTCCAATCCATGCCCCACGGGCACCGCGACACGAACACAGGGCCTGGGTCGGTCGCCTCCACAGCTGAGGTCGGAAACTACCTCTCTAGACTAACCCTCGCAGGACATGGAACGATCAACGGAGTTTCGGCCTAGGGAAGCAGGGGCCACGACAGGCCCTCCCCCCGAGATAAGTAATTTCTGCGCGCAGGCGCGTGGCACAAAGGCACAATACCAGGATAGCGGAAGCACTACAGTAGTTAAACAACAATAGTCCAAGTACGCCCTCGCGGGGCCCTACACTACTGTCTTTTTGCGCAGGAAAAGGGAAAAAGAACAAAACAGGCGCGACTCTCCACATGCCAGCACGCGGGAGAGACTCGAACTGCCTCCGGAGCTCAGGAGGACTCCGTCTCGTGTTTCATCGGGGCATGGTGGCGGGCGGACCCGCTACCTCCCTCCAGGTAGGCGTGACGACACGGAGGCTGATCGCGGCCACCGCTGGAGGAGCCGCTGCCCGAAGAAGAGCCGTCGAAGCTCGATGAACCTCGACCGCCACCGGTCACTTGCGTGCTGTCGTCTTCGTTGTCGCCAGGGCTGGAACCAAGAACGCGGTCGTCGTTCTCAGGGCAACACCCGGCGCAGCGACCATCATCCCCAAACACCCTCACGTAGAGGGCGGCATCGCCGTCGAACTTGAAGTGCAGGGTGCATTGCCGGATCAGACCACGCGCACGGGCAAACATTTGCCAGCCGCGGGTCAGGTCCAAGCTCCTGGCTGCAGAAACCTCCAGCGAAGCCCAGGAGGCTCGACTGCAGCAACCGTCCGCCTGAAGCCAGAGGCCGCCCGGAGCTCCAGCCGGAAGCTCACCTAGGAGGAAGCGAGGAAGTTGGAGCCGGGTGCGGGCCGGTTCTGCCGCCTACACGACGAACTCCGGCAGTACCTCTGCCGAGTGGGAGCGCGGCCTAAGGGGTCGTACGGCCGCGTCGCGTCCCCCAGCGGTGGCCGGCCGCCCATCACCACGCCGAAGATCGCCTCCGTGACCGCGGGGATCCACCGCGGGAGTCGGAGGGTGTTTGCGGGGACGACATCGACCACACTTGGGTGGAGGAGAGTCAAGCTCTACCCGGTGGGACTTCCCTTTCTCCGCGGCCGAGAACCTCTTTGGCGGAGCCATGAAGGAGGAAGAGAAGCGAGAAGGGATGGACTGGAAGGATAGGCGCCTCCCCGTACTTATAGCCAGAGGAGGCCAATCATCGGCCTCCATGATCGCAGGTAATCATGACCCGCTTGGCATGCAGGGACTTGTCAACTCACGCAATTGCCGAGGCATCGTGGGAGAGCGGAGCCGCCCATGTGCAATCAACCGCCATGCGGCGCTCGACGCCGCAGGCTGTTGGGGCCCGTGACGCTTCGCACTTGCCCTTTCGCCTCTCTGCTCGACCAAGTCAGGGCGCGCCTTGGGCCCGGGGGCTACTGTCGGCGTTCTAGGAACGGGGGTCCCCAGACTTTCTTGCCTGTGGCCTGCGGCGTGGCTCAAAGGGGGCCCAGCACGGCCCATCTTCATCAACACGAGCTCAAGACCCTCACGAGGGGCCAAGCCTCATGGGGCGGGCGACAAGGAGCTTCCTCAGGCGCGGCCTCATCAGGCTGGCTCGCGAGGGGGCGGAGAGATCAAGGCGGGGTACCTCGCGAGGCGCCCATGACGCAAGCCATCACGACCAAGGGCGCCAGGCGGGTGCCAGCCCGCGCAGTGTCCTCCTTTCCTCTTTGGTGCAAAGGGAGCAAGCGCAGGCGAGAGTATCAAGCAAAGGCGTCCGTTTCGGTGCAACAAGACCAAGACCAGTCCTACGGCAGGATTGAGGTCATCGTGGAGCCCAAGCCGGCGTCACCACCAGAGCCTTTGACAGGCGAGGACCAACTTTAGTCAGGATAAGTGTACCAGATGTTCCCCTTCAAAATGGCCAATTGTTGGCGCCCTTCCCGCTCAATATTTGGGAAGAGGCCCAGAGCCTTTGCCTATAAATAGGACTAGCCACCATAGTATAGAGCATCTAGAATTGACCCCTCCGAAGGGACAACACCACCACAAGAACAGACCCTCGCGAGGCTGTTCTTCCTTGTATTGTTCATCATCAGCCCAAGAGGCAATCCACCACACCACGCACTGGAGTAGGGTATTACACCGCAATGGTGGCCTGAACCAGTATAAACACTGTGTCTCTTGTGTTGTTCTTTTCATAGCTTAGATCCTAGCATGGCGGTAGGATGCAGGTAGTAGAGGGTGAGATCTCCGCATGCACCCCAGTGTTCGAACCTCAAGGGTCTGCCCGAACCCGAAATCCCACAACAGTCCTCCGAGTTCATCGAGTATCTCCTATGGGCGATGGAGCAGACAGATTCGCCCGAGGCGACAGTCAGGCGGAGGTGGTGGGCGTACGGGTCGAAGGTCGAGCACCCAGAGGATAACGAATCGATCGAGTATGGTGTGTCGTTCGTGAGGGTGCAGAGCCAGCCAGAGCCACAAGAGTATTCGTTCTCCCACCGCAAGAGGAGGCCGGATGGCGCGACGTCGCTTCCCTGACGTTCTCCACGGTTCCCTCGACGCTCACCTCATTTCAACGGCGGCGGTAGGGTTTAAGGTAAGCTTAGCACTAACCTAATCTTCGACCTTCTCATGCTTACAATCAGTGTGATAGCTAATGAAAATCATGCTTACAATCAGTCTCCAAGTACTACGCCAATCACCCTAAAATAGCTCTGGACCTTTGGGTCAAAGTTGTGACACATTGTACAAATAAAGAAAAATAGATTGGTGCTTCTTTCAGAAAAGAGTACTCCCTAGAAAACTGCCGATATAAGCTACTAGTATTTGGTTAGAGGATTTGCTGCCGAGAAAGATCCGTCCATAGAGAGCGCCACACATCCCACTGGTTGTGGTGGATGCCAATGCGTGCATGCAGCATGGTTGGTGTCGGTAATTTTTACTTGGCGTACCTCGCACTTTGCATATATGCCGGTTCCATACGTACATTTGTGAAGTTCCACCAAAATGCAGCTGAATAACCCCGTTTGCACAGATAATGAAAAACATCATTACATTATAGTGGCACTAGTTGATGAAACACACAAAATAAATAGAAGAAAATATTGCGATAGTATCATTGTATGCCATGCTGCGAGGGCGAGATGGGCCCTGCGATGCCTCATACGTAACACCTCATACTAGACATCATCCCAAGTCTCCCAGATACACCTTCTGCCAGTGATGAACATCAGTGTACAGCAGTAGTACAAGGAGACGCCTTGAGACATTCAAATCTCTATTTTTGTACATATCAACTAAAATTAAGCACCCCAGTTTGCAGAAACGCTTAAACATTAACAATGGGACTAGTTGATGAACATACTTTAACAAAGAGAAGCACTTTCTTTATCTACATTGGAAATGAAATGATAGAGATGACACTTGCTCTATTTTAACTATATTATTACTTCATTTTATCAGTGACATTAGGGTCAAGCAGGTGGCAAACGAGGTGTACCGTGCGTCGCAAGGATGGAGGGCGGGGGTGCTTAGACTGGGATGCTGAAGCTGGCTCTTTCAGTCATCAACATGGATAATTCAATTCATTGGACCTTTTGGTGTAGTTCACCTAAAATGAAGCAATGTCCCGTGAGCTAGCAGCTTCTTCTTCAAATTTTATTTAAGAAAAGGGCTCCAGCCCCGGTTCCATTTCCATCAGAAAACGAAACCCACAGAGCTTCTTCTTCATTAGTTGCAATAAAATTGAGCAACATCAAGGTTGGTTGTCAACCTCCTGGAATGCTCAACTATAATTTGGATATCATTTGTGCAGTTCAACTAAGATCGAGCGTGAAATGTAAATCTCTGTTTGCACCAAAAAGGTGGAAAGGAGGGTGTCTAACAAGTAACAAGTGATGAAACATGCATCAAATGAAAAGAAGCATGTTCCTTATCTAAATGGCAATCCTACAAGGACAGTAGCAATTTCAAAAGCAGTGGCATTGCTCGATATTAGTGTGTGCATCATGATTAACTATGACAACCGTTAAATACGACATTACTTTGGGCACGGGAGAGTAGGTGGACCAGGACAGTTGCATTTCTAACGAAAAGAACCAACTTATCTTAATGGGAAATTTTAGCAGGACATGTAAAGAAGTGCCATCGATTCATATTACTGGAGGCATTACATTGAAAACAACATTGGTTTAACGTGTCCTTACTTTTAACAGTGCGACTGCTACATTTTACCAGTGGCATTACATAAGAGTGGCTCGGGGAAACAAACATCAGAACAGGATATCTGGGTTGGTCCCATTTTTGTTCGGTATAGCCACCTTATACTGTGTGAGGCTGGCAAATCTAGTGCTGGACTTACTCTGTTGACTTGTCCCCCAGTCCCCACTTTCTTTCCTTTTTCAACCAATAGATCGGGTTTATATTGATTTTGTACCGCGTTTCCCTTTATTTCCCTATTAGACCTAGAGACCAGTTGGATAGCCAGTCTCTGCTACTTTTCGCCCCCATTATTTCCTCTTTCGACCAAGTCCTAGATTCAGGTAACAAATCCTCCCCCACCCCCACCCCCTTTCTTCCTTGTTTGAACCAAGTAGTACTAGATTCGAGTGCATGAACTAGTTTTACCTCTTAAACGTAAAAAAATTAGGTGGTTTTCAAACAGCCGATCGATCCTATCTACGAGGGCCCCTGAGAAATAGTAAAAGTTACAAATGCAGCGACGTCAGGAGCTCGGGAAGTAGAGCAAGGCCGGTTTTGAAGGAATTTATACCTCATAGTCACCGGGATGTCTCTAGGTGGGTGGCGGGAGGCCGGATCTGCCCACACTACGGTAGCAAGGAAGAAGGGGTCGGAGGCCCTCCCTCGCCAGCGGTGCTTGGGAGAGAACGAGAAGGCAGGCTGATCGGGACGCGCCCAGCAGTGGGTAAGAGCCGTCACCGAGGACGACCGCGTGAACGTTGCACCTTCTCACCTTCCCCGGCGGAGAGGATCCGGCTGGATCTGTGACCAGCGGTGAGCAGAGAGACAGAGAGAGTGTGGCCACCGCTGTCGTGTTTAGATCTGGAGAGGCCGAGACAGTGTGAAGAGAGCAACACTAGCAAGCAAGCGCGGAGGCTCCTGCCTTTATAGTGGAGTAGTACTTAGTTTTCTTTTGTCTACCGGAGTCGGCTTGACCTCGTCAATGACTGTCGAGAAATCTTCATGCACGTGGCCCGGAGGCGCAATTGTCATCATTTTGATCTGAAACGCCGGATTATAACATATAACACGAAAAAATGCCACATGACAAGAAATCATAACCTCACTGCCCAAAGGAGACAACATGAATCCCGACAAACAAACTAGACGAGGAACAAAGCTCAAATTAAAGATAAACTCGTAGAAAAGGGGTCCATCGATAGATGTCCTAATTAACATAGCCGGCTTGACCTAGATGGCAGTCGAGTAGTCACTGTTCGTGCATGTGCCCCCAATGACTAGCCCAACTCAGTTGTCGCTTTTTAACCCTCGCAGTGATCCGAAGCACATGACACATAATTTTGCGAGATGACAAGAAACCTTTGTTTTAGATTTCTCACCACAATTACAGCCATGTACAACACATCCTACACGATATGTAGACGATAGCCAATCCAGGTGTGTCTGCTGGAGTCTGGTCACATGCATGGACGAACTGATCTTCCATGTCTTGCAGGGATCGTCCAGGAACCAACGTAGTACAACACTTCTCTAGTACTATCGCTCGTCTCCCTCTTCTATTAAGTCACCCGACTTGCGGGGCCGGGGAGTGTGCCTATGGTCGGTTCTCAATTGTCATCCCACATGTGTGTGCGAATGCAATATGACGTGCGTTCCATTCGGAGAGCAGCGTGCCAGATCGACCGACCGTCTGGGGTGCGACGCGAACGCGACGTGCGTGCTGTATACTCCGTACATGTGTACCGCCATTTTCTAGACGCTTTGCTCCATGGCGCGGGCGCAATCCATGGATACAAAATTAGTATACTATATACTATTTAAAAGTCGAGGGCGGGGCTTTTCCTGCTCGGTAGGCGGCGGGACAGTTCCGCCTAGTCGGTTCGACAGAGACGCGAGAAGACGAGGGAGTAGGCTGATGCAAACGTAGGGCTGTGTGATTTGATAGTGAGTTACTGCTGGACAGGTGGGGCCCTGTGATTTGACTTGCCATTATCATTTTAACTGTGGCCCTACGACCGGCGTGAGTCTCCCGATTCCTGACCACCTCCATACAGGTGCCTCTCCCAATGCTCCACCATGTAGCAGTAGAGGCTGGCTCTTGCATGAGAGCCCACTTCTCCACTTTTTCCTTGCCTCTCTTTCCTCCACATATGCAAAAATGCCATGTAAAGCGCACCCTCCGTCTAGGTGTGTAATTCATCTTACGAAAATCAAATAATCCCAAAACACTTAGGCGTGGTGCATTAACTTCTACCTCGTTTCTTGTTTCTTGACATATCAACCAATAAGAGATAAAGGGTGTGCATGCTTTTAATGACTTGAGACTATCAAACACGACATGCAGTGGTTAGTTCATTGCATGCAATACTATTAATTAGCAAATAAACATTAACGTTTCCCGTTTTCTCCTCCTCCTTGGTCACGGTGCACAGCCTAAGATGGTATTGTAGTTACTTGCTCCTACAGGTGCTTAAGCTTGCCACATAGGCATAAAGTCTGATGTGGCAAGTTAATCAAGAAGAGAGAGACTAGTTTGGTGACCCAAGGAAGAAACGGTGCTAAGCGCGTGTACCTAGGTGAAAAGGCAATTTTGAGTCTATAGCTAATTAAATGAAGCAAACTTAGCAACACCATTTCATTGGAAGAGGTCACTCCTTGGCAAATGCAATAAATACTAGTACTCCCTGTGTCCCATTATATAATAACGTTTTTGACACTACACTAGCTAGTGTCAAAAACGTTCTTATATTATGGGACGGAGGGAGTACGAAGAAAGAGATAGAGAGGAGTAAAAAAATACCCTTATAGCCAACCTTATAGCCAACCTTGTTGTAGTATGAGTGACTAAGTGATGACTATGTATGACATGCCAACATCAGATAGCCTAACGCACCGTGTTAAATCTCCAAGGGCACGACCACGCGAGCGACACGACGGTCATGGTAGGCGCGACCATGATACGGGCTGCTGGCAGCCCTTGGATCTGAGATCAAACGGTCGCATGCTAAGTTGCTGAAAATTTTAAGAATAACCCTCCAGGATAGGATATTCACCCATAGGTCTAGAATCACGCCATGCAACCGTTCGATCTCAGATCCAAGGGCTCTCGGAAGCCCATATCATGGGAGAATGGAAAGCCACTACCCTGCCGTTCGCACGCTGGCAGTTTGCTCCTACTCTTTCCCGCAGGTCCTTTAATACTACGGCGGTTGGCTCCTAGTCGTCCCGTCCATTCACATTATGGCAGTTCCACTAATCCTAACCCTCCTCCCAAATCCATGGCGTCCCAAATCTCCCCGATCGGTGATGAGTACAAGGTTAGAACCATCACCGGCGATGAGTTCGACATCATCTACACCCGTACTTCCGCGACGGTGAAAGGATGCCTTTCTCGCTTCAGATGCATGTTCGAAAACTCACATGATGAGTGGGTCACTGGGTTAGATGTTGAGTACACCACAGTACTGGGACGAGAGATGGATCGAAAGGACGAAGAGAGGAAGAAGCCCGACGTGATCCAGGTTTGCGTACATAACGTTTGCTTGGTCTACCACATATGCGATGCCGACGTTGAGTGCCAGGATTTTAAGAACTTCCTCGAGGACAAAACAGTCAAATTCGTTACTGTAGATTTTAAGAACGACAAAGAAGTCCTGCATCGGATAGGCCTCGTTGTATGCAACCCCTTTGGCTTCCAGAAGAATTGGCTGGTGCCCTCTCGTCAGCCCTCAATGCTGACCCTGGCAGGAGCCATGGTTCATCCTTCGTACCGCAAACTGGATAAACCTCATTACACGTTTCATCTTCATGCATGGCAGCGGAATGTGCTAGATATAGACCACATCCAGTATGCTGCAATGGATGGCTACCTTTGTTTCAATATCTACAAGGGTTGGATGAAGAGCAACAGCCAAGTTGGCGGTTCAAGGAAAGAAGTATCGACCAAGAGGAAGAGGGACAAGGACGAAGTCGAGGACGTGGACGAGCACTCCGAGTAAGGTGGTAGTGTTGTTGCTCATGGCGGTTCAGAACTTCTAATGCAGTGTCTACCGGATTAGTTGCATAGTTTAATTTCAGGTGTGCTTAGTTTAATTTGAGGGGTGTGTTGTGCTGAGCCCCCAGCAGAACTATGTTATGTTTCTTCTCGTTACTTTAACTCTTCAGTATGTACATACTAGTACTAGTATTTCTTTAATAGAATTTAGCACCCCAATTAAGCACGTACTAGCTTTTTTAATAGTACTATATGCATAATTTGGCGACGAGCGCTCTCTATATGTACCACCTTTTTTTAAAATTTCAATTTTTGCTCCATGGCGCAATCCATCGATAGTGGAGTACTACTGTACAAAAGTATACATTTTT
>NC_041385.1:151509777-151517953 GCF_002162155.2 Triticum dicoccoides
TATATATAGCCAGTTAAATTCTCAACCTAGAACGACGTGCATGCCATGTAGTAAAGCGATCCGGAGGAAGTATAGTAAAAATGAGGTGATTTTACCCTGCGATCAGCAGGGGAGCATGGCCTTTCATGCGGTCCCACGTGTCATGATGTACCAAGGTGATGCATATGTCCCTCTTGAGGCAGAAGCAATACTAGTATGTGGTTTGAGATGATGTCGAATTGAAGTGTGAAATAATGGTTGCTTCGTCCGTCTGGGAAGGTGCGGCACTGTGATTTGACGTCTCATTGCTCATTACTAACACTGGGCCGGTACGAGTGGGGTGCGCCCCTGCTGTTCTGCACTGTTATTTCGCGCTTGACACGTCGACCCGGTTGCACATGAGATGACCCCCACATCCTTTGTAAAAATAAACAACACGCCGATCAATGCATTTCACTCTTCCGTGCAACGGACGAGCACCTTACTTGCTAATACATGTGCTTAAGCTTGCCACATAGGCATAAAGTCTGATCTGGCAAGTTAATCAAGAAGAGAGAGACTAGTTTGGTGACCCAAGGAATAAACGGTGCTAAGCGCGTGTACCTAGGTGAAAAGACAATTTTGAGTCTATAGCTAATTAAATGAAGCAAACTTAGCAACACCATTTCATTGGAAGAGGTCACTACTTGGCAAATGCAATAAATACTAGTACTCCTTGTGTCCCATAATATAAGAACGTTTTTGGCACTACACTAGTGTCAAAAGCGTTCTTATATTATGGGACGGAGGGAGTACTAAGAAAGAGATAGAGAGGAGTAAAAAAATACACTTATAGCCAACCTTATAGCCAACCTTGTTGTAGTATGAGTGACTAAGTGATGACTATGTATGACATGCCAACATCAGATAGCCTAACGCACCGTGTTAAATCTCCAAGGGCGCGATCGCGCGAGCGACGCGACGGTCGTGGTAGGCGCGAGCATGATACGGGCTGCTGGCAGCCCTTGGATCTGAGATCAAACGGTCGCATGCTAAGTTGCTGAAAATTTTAAGAATAACCCTCCAGGATAGCATATTCACCCATTAGTCTAGAATCACGCCATGCAACCGTTCGATCTCTGATCCAAGGGCTCTCGGAAGCCCGTATCATGGGAGAATGGAAAGCCACTACCCTGTCGTTCGCACGCTGGCAGTTCGCTCCTACTCATTCCCGCACGTCCTTTAATACTACGGCGGTTCGCTCCTAGTGGTCCCGTCCATTCACATTACGGCAGTTCCACTAGTCCTAACCCTCCTGCCAAATCCATGGCGTCCCAAATCTCCCCGATCGACGGTGAGTACAAGGTTAGAACCATCACCGGCGATGAGTTCGACGTCATCTATACCCGTTCTTCCGCGACGGTGAAAGGATGCCTTTCTCGCTTCAGATGCATGTTCGAAGACTCACATGATCAGTGGGTCGCCAGGCTAGATATTGAGTACACGACAGTCGTGGGACGAGAGAAGGATCTAAAGGACGAAGAGAGGAAGAAGCCCGCCGTGATCTAGGTTTGCATGCATGACTTATGCTTGGTCTACCACATATGCCATGCCGACGTTGAGTGCCAGGATTTTAAGGACTTCCTCGAGAGCAACCTAGTCAAATTCGTTACTGTAGACTTTGGTAATGACAAAGAAGTCCTGCGTCGGATAGGCCTCATTGTAGGCAACACCTTCAACGTCCAAAAGAAACGGCTGGTGTCCTCTCGTTAGCCTTTAATGCTGACCCTGGCAGGAGCCATGGTTCATCCTTCGTACGGTAAACTGGAGAAACCTCCATACACGTTTCATCGTCATGCATGGCAGCGGATTGTGCTATATATAGACCACATCCAGTATGCTGCAATGGATGGCTACCTTTGTTTCAATATCTACAAGGGTTGGATGAAGAGCAACAACCAAGTTGGCGGTTCAAGCAAAGAAGTATCTGCCAAGAGGAAGAGGGACAAGGACGAAGTCGAGGACGTGGACGAGGACTCCGAGTAAGGTGGCAGTGTCGTTGCTCATGGTTGTTCTAATGCAGTGTCTACCGTAATAGTTGCAAAGTTTAATTTCAGGTGTGCTTAATTTAATTTGAGGGGTGTGTTGTGCTGAGCCCCCAGCAGAACTATGTTATGTTTCTTCTTGTTACTTTAACTCTTTAGTAAGTACATACTAGTATTTCTTACATTTCATCTTTTAGTTGGTATAGTACTACCACTCGTTTATTCACATTATATACGTACAATATATATGTCCAACATCATATAGCCAGCAGTTTAGTTGTCAAAGAATTTCATGGTGCTTAGTATTGCCAAAGAATTCTAGGGTGCTTAGTTTTATTTGAGGGGTGGGTTGTGCTGGACACCATTATTGTGACTGGCCTTTTTAATAGTACTATATGCATAATTTGGTGACGAGCGCTCTCTATATGTACCACCTTTTTTTAATTTCAAGTTTTGCTCCATGGCGCAATCAATCGATACTACTACTGTACAAAAGTATAATTTTTTTAAAAGGATAGAGGGCGGGGCAGTCTAGCTTGGTCGGTTTCACGGGAGGCGAGGGCCTTTGTGATTTGACGGCTCATTACTGCTGGAAGGCAGGGCCTTGTGATTTGACTGCTCGTATAAATGCGCCGACGATCGAGGAGGAGCAAAGAACCATGCGGTATACTCAAGTTTTCCACTAGAGTAGTACTGCGACGGAGGAGCACGAAACACGGCAGCCCAGTGCCATATGGCGATAAAAAATGATCTAATTTGCTAGTCATATCATTGTTAACATTGTTCTATTCATTCCCTCAAAAAACAAAAACCATTGTTCTATTCATGCCTCGCACAGAATGTGACACGTGCGGCGAAACACCCAAAGCAAAAGATGAAACACAGCAGCAAAAGAAGAAGGAAGATTATCACCCTAAATGATCTAATTCACCGCGGATTTGTAACTGCTTCTTCATCGCCTCCACGACCTCCATCTCCTTGCGCGTCTCCTCCGCCATCTTCTTCATTCTGTCCATGACGCGGGATTTCTCGACGCGAGCCTTCATCATCTGTTCCACGGCCGCATTACGTACCTTGACAGCAGCCGGGTGCTTGATGCGGAGCTTCACCAACTCCTCCTTCTGTTCCATGACGAGGGCCTGCAGCATCTTCATCGAGGAACTACTATTCTCTTGCAGCTTCTTCCAGCCGGCGTTCTTCTCCTTCAACAGGTCGATCTCGTGGCCGAGCTTCGCCTTGTCCTCCTGATGTAGCAGGATTTCACCGGTCGCCTTCCTATCCAAGGCAATGCTCTTCTTCAGCAGCATCACCAAGCCGGCGGTCAACTCCCCCTGCTGATTGAGCTCAGCGGGCATGTCGTCGAGGCTCTCCTTCAGCAACTCCATCAAGCCTTGGATGAACTCCTTCTGCTTATTGAGGTGCTTATTGAGCTGATCGGGCATGCCGTCGAGGGATAACGACTCCAGCTCCGCTGGCTCGGCATGTTCGCCTCCGCGGCTAGGGCGCTCCTAGGAGCCATCGCCTGCCCGTGAGAGATCTTTCGAGGTCTTTGCATGGCGGCGAGCCCTCTTTTTTCTCCACAACCTTGGTTGCCGCTCCCTTGTTACGAGTAGTTCTCGACCTAGAGCTCTGCTCACCGGCCATGGCAACGATGGACGAAGAAGAAGCACTTATAAGGAGGAAAGGTAGAGTAATTTTCGGTTAGGTAGTTCCCCTTTTTATAACCTAAGTACTAGCACTAGTAGTACTAATACCTGCATAGTGGGAACACGTTCAGGTTTGGTACGTAGTACTAGTAGGTGTGAGCAGGCTTTCGAATGTGATGGGAACAAGGTAAAGATCAATTGATGGTTTTGGTTTCGAGGCCCGAAACGGCTCCCGATGAGTTTAGTCTTTAGTGGAACATAAATTTCAAGTAGACTACACTGCTCAAATGCGTAAATATTATGTTAGACTAGCCACAGTGGGAGTAACTTCAACAGTAACACCGAGTCCAACTCAGCAAATTTGCTTATGTGGGAATGAGTTAATGAGGAGAGAGGTAGTTACAGTAACTTAGCTAGTTACTATAACATCACATGTCCCAATGCAATATGAGTCTATAACCTAATAAATGAAGCTTTGCATGTTACCACACTTATGTTACTACCCACTATGAAGCTAGTAACATAGTCTAGGGATTTGTGTATGTTACTAGTGCATGTTACTATGCATTGTGGCTAGTCTTACTGTCAAAAATTGGCACAAAATACGAAGGAGACCAATGGAAGTACTACTAGCAACCCACGATTTAACTACTCACATGCGCGTAGTGGAGTAATAATGTCTTTCTTCCGCCCTCACGTCCACTCAATTTGCATGCGCTGTATTAATTGACCATCAATGAAGTGAACGACTTTACACGCGTCAAATTATCACATGGGGTGGATCTTGGTACAAAATTGCGTCCGCCTGTGTACCCGCGTGTGTGTGCGAGGGAATGAGTGCGAGCATGGCGTGCGTGCACATCTTCGCTTCGTGCATGTACCGCCAGTATGGCTCAGGGAGGACGAGTACATTCTTCTGGAACCAGCAGCACGTCACTGTGATCAATCCACGCAAGGAGGTCGCGACAACGCCTCCACATGTGCCACGTGGCTTCATGAACTGTAAGAGAGACATTGTGTAGCATGCCATTGGTATTCTAATTTATGTGTTTTGCACATACTCGAAGTACTAGTAATTTACACGTGCATTGCATGCATCAGATTTTGCAACCAAATTATGAATAAATACCACACTATAGCATGTAAGCTCTTAGTCATATATGCGTGATGTAGCCCTTCGTTTAATTCTTATAGTTCATCTCATTCAAAATCAAATTAGTTTTATAAAAAAGCTAAGAACGCGTGAATAGGAAAAACATGGGATTATAGTGGAATGTCGTATTGAATCCGACAGGATTGTACGAGTGTTTGATTGTGCATAGAAAAAACGCAGAATTCTTTCAAAGAGGTTTGAGTGGATGGGATGTTTCCTATGAAATCTAGTGCAAATGAATCATATGGAAAAATTCCTATGGTTTACAATCCTACGAATCAAACAACCAAGATAGGAAAAATTCCTAATGATTAGAATCCTCCAAAATTCCTTTGAGAATCCTTTGAATCAAATAAGCCCTTAATCTATCTTATGATTCATGGAATTGTGCGTTGTAAAGCATAAAGTAAAAACAAATAATGGCAATTCAACTAGAAAAAAAGTTTGGGCAGTTATGATACGGAAGATTCTAGAACAAAAGAGAACCATTGTTGTTTTGAGGTTTGTGCATTATGCTTAAGTTCAACCATGGAGTCTGCTAGATTGTACATGTGGCAAAATCCGGTGGGGGCGAGAAGATGGTGCGAGGGGCCGAGTGGAGGGAGACTATGAAGGAATGCACAAGTGCGAGATCGATATTTAGAGAGAGGGGGCGAACACGTGAGCTGTTGCACGCAGTGGTGGAGCCATGAAAAATAAATGAGCTAGGGGGCCAAGCATTGCTAATCCTTTACGAGGAGGGTCAATTCATGAAACTAAACCTTTTTTAGCAACAATTTTCTAATGATCACATTCATATTAGCCTCGATATATAGTGATGTTAGGGGGGGGGGCAGGGCCCTTACTGCCCCCTGTCTTCGCCATTGTGCACGCATCGGAGAGATGAAGCGGAAGGCATGGATGATGAGAGGGGGACGTTGGATATATAATTAATGTGGGTGTATTGGCTATTTATGTTAATCCTATATAGAGAGGTATAGATTGATCGATGTGGACGTGGGAGAGGTATAGATTGATCGATGTGAACGTGGGAAAGAGGGTGAGACCTCACTAGATATATCAATTGATCGGTTTGTGTGGAAAACTATGAAAGCCCTAGCTATATACACACACATACATAGAGGAACATCGATCGTTGCGCATGCGTGCGTGAGAGATAAAGAATGCCCGGTATGAGCGAGAGGGGGATGTGTGTGGGTGTGTGCCTTCATGGGAGACCGACCTGAAGAAAAAGATTGCATGCGTGCGATAGATAATGCCGACTGGTAGTGTGTGTGCATGCATGCATGAGAGAAAGTTAGTGGTACAATTATAAAGAGAAGACTACTGTGTGGGTGTAAAAGAATAGGTGAGGTCATAATCAATGTAAAGTTGAATTCAAATATTTGAATAAGAGATCCTGATGTTTGAAACCCATGCATGCATGAATATAACGGAGATCTTCGCGGTGTGCTTTGGAAACGAGCATGTTGTAATGTATACACATTGAACAAGGTCAGACTGATTTGAATTTGAGATACCAATGGCACACATCATTTGCCCATGTCGCCTCCGTGCATGTAATTGGAGATGATGGGCGGCTTTCGCATCGCATATCTATATCTATACACCTATATATATATTATATTATATTTTTTTATATTGTGAGCGGGTAACTTTAACTTTGAAAGATGGTCGTTGGATGAGGTGAATCCGAAGGTCCAAAGATGGCAAATTTGAGCATTATTGGCCGTTGGATATCATCTAGATTCCACCAGATTTCGCCACATGTATAATCTAGAAGACTCCATGGTTGAACTTAAGCATAATGCACAAACATCTAAACACAAGCACATCTTATTTGTTCTAGAATCTTCCGTATCATAATTGCCCAATTTTTTTTTACATGATTTGCCATTATTTGTTTTTACTTTATGTCTTACAACGCACAATTCCACGAATCTTAAAATAGATTAGCTTTCTTATAAAAACTAGATGATTTATAAGAATTAAACGAACATCTACATCATGCATATATGACTCAAAGCTTGCATGCTATAATGTGGTATTTATTCATAATTTGGTTGCCAAATCTCATGCGTGCAATGCACGTGTACCTTACTCTAGTCTAAATGGTGTTTGTGTGTGTGTTGTGCGTGTTGAGGTGCAAATTGTCTTTTTTTGGGTACACATTAAGCTTGTTCTTCCGAAATTTTAAGTCGCGCCTTGTTATGCTGAAAATTGAAGCTAGCATCTCTGTCTATCGTGCTGCGAAACTCCCGCCTATTCAACCCGCGCCTTGTTAGCCCGAAATATTTAAGATATATCTTTGTCTAGTTGTGCTCCGACAACTCCCTCCATCTCAACCCGCGCCTTGCTATTCCGAAATTACAACGCACGCGAAAACTCCCACCTCATGTGAAATCCCGACACGCGAAATGCCCGTGGTACCCCTGAACCGAAAGAACCTCCTCAAATCGGTGGGGGGTACTTTCGTAACTTACCCCACATTTCAGACAAGCGCGTCTCTAAGCCATGGTTCCCGACTGCCATCCCATCCGCCCACCCATTCGTACACCGAGGCCGTGAAAACCCGCGATGAAACCCCACACCCTGCTCCATCCGCCACCTAGCCGGAGCTTCTTCCCCGACGACGTCGTCCACAGCAACACCTGATGTCCCTCATCCACCGTACCGGATGAGGATCCGTCGTCGATCTCATCGTCCCGCCGGTTCAGCCACCCCGTCCTCCACCTCCAAGGAGCTACGCCGACGTTCCCCTCGTCTTTCGCGCCACCTGCATTACCACACCGCCGTCTTCACCTGCACCACCGGAAGAGCATCATCATCACCATTTCCTCGGATGAAGCTGCGGCCTAATCGGCGCCACCAAAGAGGTTGCACACTAATCGCCGCATTTTCTTCTTGATTCGATCTCACAGTGCTGCCGGCGCTCGGTCCCGAGCCGACACGGCGCGACTCCATCCATGGCGGCATCGCCGGCTACTTCCTCCATGGCGTCGCTCCCTCGGCGGCGACGTCCACATCAGTAGGAGCTGCTACTGCTTTAGCTCTCGCTCGCGCTGCTGCTCTGCTCTTGCTCTCGGTCCCCTGCCTGCTCTTGGTCTTGCTATTGCTCTTGCTCGCGCTGCTGCTCTCACTCTTGCTCTTGCTTGCGATGCTGCTCCGATTTGGCTACACTTCGGTCGACTGAATCGACTTTTGGGTCAGTCGATTTCCAAGGGGTGGGCTCGTCGGGGTGAAGGAAGAACCAGCCGGAGCGGGGAGGGGGGCTCGCCGGAGAGGTACCCCACTATCTATCTTAGGGTTCAGGATGGGGGCGGTGGTCGCCGGCGGTGGCGGGGCGTTGGCGGAGCGGTGGCGTGGGGATCACC